>NW_007734757.1:22800-27005 GCF_000696425.1 Galeopterus variegatus | reverse complement strand
GAGCAATGCAAACGGCATGAGGTTTATTATTTCCAACGCGTTGGGTTCTCACCGCCAAGCTGGGGTGAGACCCCGTCAGGCTGTTCAGCTGTCTTTTTATACATTTTTTAGGGCAGCTTTCCTGGCAGCCAGGAGACAAAGCAATAAACAGTATTCATTGGTTAACTTAAGTGACCTTAAAGCCCATTGGAGGGCACCCCACCTGTTTGTAGGTGATTTCCCCTTTGATTTCCTAACTAATAAACATTGGGCCATCTGCAGGTTAGCTTTGCCTAAAGGTTACTGAATACTTCTGCACTTTACAATTTAGCGGTCACAGGCTTGTGCTAGCGTTAGCAAGAAAACCACAGACTGTCAGCTCTGAGCTTTTCCTGTGACAGACTGCCAGCTCTGAGCTTTTCCTGTGCAGAGGAGAGGTTGGCCAGCTCTCAGCGACCCCTCCTCATGCAACCACATACTCATCTCTTCTTACCCAGGTGTGAGGTGACCCTTCACCCAGCAGCCCTATGAAAACATGTTTTCATGGAAAGTTCCATGCTCTACTGTAACCTATTTACTTTATCTCCTGCAGCTCAGCTGTGCTCATGGGTGCAAAACATCCTGTGCATCTAGCAGGTCCTGGGGAAGGGGGGAGTAAAGTGTACCCCTAGGCATAACAGCTTTTAAGATGGCTTTACTGTAGCTAAGTTAGAGCAAGCTAGGTGTACAGAAGCAGATTGCACAAGTTAGTATTCTTCAAAGGAAACAGCACTGAAAACATATTCAATGAAATAATAGCAGAAAACTTCACAGGTACAGGGAAAGTCACAGATCTTCAGATTCAGGAAGCCCAAAGATCCCCAAACACATTCAACCCAAAAAGTTGTGATAATCAAACTGGCAAAACTCAAAGACAAAGAGAGAATCTTAAAAGCTGCAAGAGAGAAGCATCAAGTCGCCTATAAGGAAGCCCCAATCAGACTAACATCAGACTTTTCATCAGAAATCCTAAAGGCCAGAAAGGAATGGGATATGTTCAAAAACACTACAGGACAAAAATTGCCAGCCAAGAATACTTTACTTAGCAAGGGTATCCTTCCCAAATGAAGGACAAATAGTATATTTCTCAGACAAACAAAAATTTCAGGAGTTCACTACCACACAACCAGCTCTACAAGAAATTCTCAAGAAAGTATTGGGCTTGATACCTCAAAAACCACTATTACTCCCATGAATATTCAAGAAAGAACAATACTTACCAGCAAAACAAAAATGCTAACAAAAGAGAAAAAAATAGTTTTTCTATCACCCTAAGGAACCAAAAAATACAGAAGACAACCAGAAAATTAGAAGGAAACAAAAGGCACTTAAGACATCTAAATAAAAATCAATAAAATGCTAGGAGTTAATCAACACCTTTCAATAGTAACTCTACATGTAAAGGGATTAAATTCCCCATTCGAAAGACACAGAATGACTCACTGGATTAAAAAGATGGACCAAAAATATGCTGACTTCAAGAGACTCACCTCACCTGTAAAGATACATATAGACTAAGAGTGAAAGGCTGGAAAAAGATTTAGCATGCAAACAGAAATGAAAATCGAGCTGGAGTAGCTATTCTTATATCAGATAAAATAGACTTTAAAGCAAAAACCATAAAAAGAGACAAAGAAGGCCACTATATAATGATAAAAGGATATATCCACCAAGACATAACAATCATAAATATATATGCACCCAATGTTGGAGCAGCCAGATTCATAAAGCAAACACTTTTAGATCTCAAGAATGAGACAGACACTAACACCATAATATCAGGGGACCTGAACACACCAGCGTCATCGTTGGACAGATCATGCAGGCAAAAAATCAACAAGAAACACAAGGTCTAAACAATACTTTAGACCAATTGGACTTGGCAGATATCTACAGAACATTTTACCCAACAACATCAGAATATTCATTCTTCTCATCAGCACATGGAACATTCTCCAGAATAGACCACTATTTAGGTCACAAAGCAAGTCTTAACAAATTCAAAAAAACTAGAATTATTTCATGTATTTTTTCAGATCACAATGGATTAAAACTAGAAATCAATAATAAATGAAACTCTGGAAACTCTACAAACACATGGAAATTAAACAACATTCTACTTAATGACATGTGGATCCAAGAAGAAATTAAACAGGAAATCAAAAAATTTCTTGAAAATAATGAAACCTCATACCAAAAACTGTGGGATATTGCAAAAGCAGTATTAAGGAGGAAATATATCACGTTAAAGGCTTACTTCAGAAGAATGGAAAGATGGCAAATAAACAACCTAACACTTCACCTTAAAGATCTAGAAAAACAAGAATAATCCAAACCCAAAGTTAGTAGACAAAAAGAAATAATTAAGATCAGAGCAGAACTAAATGAAATAGAAACCAGAAAAACAGAACAAAAGATAAATGAAACAAAAAGTTGGTTTTCTGAAAAGATAAATACAATCGACAAACCTTTAGCAATATTAACAAAGAAAAGAAGAGAGAAGACCCAAATATCAAAAAATTGGAAATGAAAAAGGTGATATTATGACTGACACCTCAGAAATACAAGGAATCATTAGATACTACTATAACCAACTATATGCCAACAAATTTGAAAATCTGGAGGAAATGGATAAATTTCTGGACACACACAAACTTCCAAAACTGAAACAAGAAGATACAGAAAACCAGAAAAGACCAATAACAATAAAAGAGATTGCAGCTGTTATCAGAAGGCTCCCAACAAAGAAAAGCCCAGGATGAGATGGGTTCACTACAGTGTTCTACCAAACCTTCAAAGAGGAACTGATACCAATTCGCTACTAACTATTCCAAAAGATTGAAACAGAGGCCTATCTCCCAAACTCATTCTATGAGGCAAAAATAACCCTGATACCAAAACCAGACAAAGATGCATCAAAAATATAAAACTACAGGTCAATATCTTTGATGAATATACATGCAAAAACTGTCAATAAAATACTACCTAACAGAATACAGCAATACATACACAAAATTATCCACCATGATCAAGTGGGATTCATCCCAGGGATGCAAGGTTGGTTCAACATATGTAAATCAATAAATGTGATACACTACATCAATAAAAGCAAAGACAAAGACCATATGATCATCACTACAGATGCTGGAAAAGCATCTGACAAAATTCAACATTGTTTCATGATAAAGACTCTCTACAAGTTAGGCATAGATGGAAAGTATCTCAATATAATTAAAGCCATATATGATAAACCCACTGTCAATATCATCCTGAATGGAGAAAAGCTGAAAGCTTTTCCCTTAAAAACAGGAACTAGACAAGGATGCTCACTCTCACCACTCCTATTCAACATAGTGTTGAAAGTACTAGCCAGAGCAATCACAGAAGAGAAGGAAATAAAGAGCATACAGATTGGAAAGGATAAAGTCAAACTGTCCCTGTTTGCAGATGATAAGATCCTATATATTGAACAGCCTAAAGCCTCTACAAAAAAACTCTTGGAGTTGATAAATGATTTCAGCAAAGTAGCCCAATACAAAATCAACACACAAAAATCAGTAGCATTTCTATTCTCCAATAGTGAACATGCAGAAAGAGAAATCAAGAAAGCTTGCGCATTTACAATAGCCACAAAAAAAAAAAAAATACTTAGGAATTGAATTAACCAGGGATGTGAAAAATCTCTATAATGAGAACTACAAATCACTGTTGAGAGAAATTAAAGAGGACACAAGAAGATGGAAAGATATCCCATTCTCTTGGATTGGAGGTATTAACATTGTGAAAATGTCCATATTACCCAAATAATTGATCTACAGATTCAATGCAATCCCCATCAAAAGTCCAATGACATTTTTCTCAGAGATGGAAAAAGCTATCCAGACATTTATATGGAATAACAAAAGACCATGCATAGCCAAAGCAATTCTGAGCAAAAAAAAAATAAAGCTGGAGGCATAACACTACCTGACTTTAAACCACATTACAAAGCTATAATAACCAAAACAGCATGGTACTGGAATAAAAACAGACACACTGATCAATGGAATAGAGTACAGAAACTGGAAATTAAACTATATGCCTACAGCCATCTGATCTTTGACAAAGGCAGCAAGTCTACATACTGGGGAAGAGACTGACTCTTCAGCAGATGGTGCTAGGATAACTGGATATATATATGCAGGAAA
>NW_007734757.1:12416-22534 GCF_000696425.1 Galeopterus variegatus | reverse complement strand
ATACACCCTGAAACAATAAAACTCCTTAAAGAAAACATAGGGGAAACACTCCAGGAAGTAGTAATGGGTACAGACTTTATGAATAGGACCCAAAAGCACAGGCAACTAAAGGAAAAATAAATGAATGGGATTATATCAAAGTAAAAAGCTTCTGCACAGCAAAGGAAACAATCAACAGAGTAAATAGAAAACCAATAGAGTAGGAGAAAATTTTTGCAAAATATACATCTGACAGAGGATTAATATCTAGAATATACAAGGAACTCAAACAACTTTACAGCAAAAAAACAAAGAACCCAATTAAAAAATGGGCAAAGGAGCTGAATAGTCATTTCTCAAATGAAGATATATGAATGGCCAAGAGACACATGAAAAAATGCTCAACTTCACTCAGCATCCAGGAAATGCAAATCAAAACCACTCTGAGATACTATCTCACTCCAGTTAGGATGGCTAACATCCATAAGACTGACAATGATAAGTGCTGGAGAGGTTGAACAGAAAAAGAAACTCTCATACACTGTTGGTGGGGCCGCAAAATGGTGCAGCCTTTATGGAAAATGGTATGGAGGTTCCTCATACAATGTCATACAGATCTACCATATGACCCAGCTATTCCATTGTTTGGAATATACCCAGAGGAATGGAAATCATCATGCTGAAGGGATACCTGTATTCCAACGTTTACTGTAGCACTATTAATAACAGCCAAGAGCTGGAACCAGCCCAAATGTCCATCATCAGATGAGTGGATATGGAAAATGTGGTACATCTACACAATGGAATTCTACTCTGCTATAAAAAAGAATGAAACACTGCCATTTGCAACAACATGGATGGACTTAGAGAAAATTATATTAAGTGAAACAAGTCAGGCACAGAAAGAGAAATACCACATGTTCTCACTTATTTGTGAGAGCTAAATACAAATAAATAAATAAATACACAAACAAATGGGGGGAAGAAGACACGACAATCACAAAAATTCCTTGAACTTTTTAAATCAATTGAACAGATATGATGTGGGGGGGATTGGAGGGGGTGGAGAGTAATCGGTAAAGGGGCATGAAAATCAACTACAATGTATATTGAGAAGTAAAATAAAATTTAAAAAAAGAAAAGAAGGAAAAAGAGAAATTGTCAGACTGGTTTTTGGGGGGTTTTTTTGTTTTGTTTTAGTTTTTTATTTTATTAATTGACATATAATTGTACATATTTATGGGGTATAGTGTGATGTTTTGATACATGTATACAATGTATAATAATGAAATTAGAGTAATTAGCATATCCATTATCTCAGACATTAATTATTTCTTTGTGGTAAGAATATTCAAAAGTCTCTCTTCTAGCTATTTTGAAATATACAAAATATTGTTGTTAATTATTGAGCCTACTGTACAATGGACCACTAGAACTTATTCCTCCTAACAGTAACTTTGTATTAATTGACCAACCTCCCTCCTATCCTTCCTAGCCTCTTGTAAATGCTATTCTACTCTAATTGTGTGAGATCAACATTTTTAGATTCCACACATGAGTGAGATCATGTGGTATTTGTCTTTCTCTGCCTTACTTATTTCACTTAAAATAATGTCTTTCAGGCTCATCCATGTTGCTGTAAATAACAAGATTTTGTTCTTTTTCTGGCTGAGTAGTATTTCATTTTGTAAATATGCCACATTTTCTTTATCCATTCTTCCACTGATGAACACTTAGGTTAATTTTGTAGGTCCATATTTCCCAAGGTGATCTACAGATTCAATGCAATCCCTATCAAAATACCAATGACATTCTTCATAGAAATAGAAATAAACAATCCTAAAATTTGTGTGGAACCACAAAAGACCCCGAATAGGCAAAACAAGCTTGAGCAAGAAGAACAAAACTGTAGGCATCCCACTACCTGACTTCAAAATATACACAAAGAAATAATAACCAAAAAAGTGTGGTAGTGGCATAAAAACAGACACATAAGCCAGTGGAACTGTAAAGAGAACCCAGAAATTAATCCACACATTTAGAGCCAACTGATCTTTGACAAAGGTGCCAACAACACAAATGGGGAAAGACAGTGTCTTCAATAAATGATGCTGGGAAAACTGGATAACCACATGCTGAGGAATGAAATTAGACCCCAATCTCTTACCATTTACAAAAATCAACTCAAAATGTGTTAAAGACTTAAATATAAGACTTCAAAATATGAAATTACTAGAAGAAAACATAAAAAATGCTTCATGACTTGGGCCTGGGCAGGATATTTTGGATAAGATCTCAAAAGCACAGGCAACAAAAGCAAAAATACATACATGGGATTACATCAAACTAAAAAACTTCTGCCCAGCAAAGGAAACCATCAACAGAGTGAAGAGATGACCAACAAGTGAGTGATAAATTTTGTGAACTAAACATCCAACAGGGCATTAATATCCAGAATATTAACAAGAAACTCAAACACCTCAACAGCAAAAAAACAAAGAATCCAGTTTTAAAATGGGCAATGTGAATAGACATTTCTCAAAGAAGACATACAAATGTGCAATACATACATGAAAAATGCTCAGCATCACTAATCAACAGAAAAATGCAAATCAAAACCACAATGAGATATCACCTCACCCCAGGTAGAAAGGATACTACGAAAAAGACAAAAAATAAAAAATTCTGTAGAGGATCTTGATAAAGGGGAACTCTTATACACTGTTGGTGGGAATGTAATTACTGTAGCCACAATGAAAAACAGTATGAAGTTTCTCAAAATATGAAAAATACCACCATATTATGCAGCAACCCCACTACTCACTGTATACCAAAAGGAAATGAAGTCAGTGTGTCAAACAGATATCAGCACGCCCATGTTTACTGCAGCACTATTCACAGTAGCCCGACTGGTTTTTCTAAAAATTAGCAACATGCTATTTGCAAGTGATTTATTTAAAACACAAGAAAACAGAAAGATATAAAGATTAAAAGTATGGGAAAATGTATAACAACCAAAGAAGGCTGATATACTTAGCAGTATTGCCTTTTAAAATCAACTGTAAGGCAAAAAGCATTGTAGATATAATGATTACTCTGCAACATAAAACTTTCAATTCCACAAAAAGATATAACAAGTATTAATTTGTATGCACCTAAAAACATATAAAGAAAAAAACTAGCAGAATTACAAGAAGAAATGGACAAATCCTGTACATTTGTGGAAATAGTGGGAAAGTGATATGCTTCTGTCAGTGAACAATAGGACACACTGACAAAATATCAGTCAACAGAGAAGGTTTAAAAAACATGATTATTCTAACTGAATTATAAGAGCCCCTGTCCCCAAATATGCAGAATACACATCTCATCAAGCACATGTGGAACATTACAAAAATTTACTATATACCATACTCTCATATGGAGCAAATCTTAACAAATTTCAAAAGATTGCTGTTGAG
The DNA here is from genome assembly GCF_000696425.1 of Galeopterus variegatus. Lineage (NCBI taxonomy): Eukaryota > Metazoa > Chordata > Mammalia > Dermoptera > Cynocephalidae > Galeopterus > Galeopterus variegatus. Next base: position 19,094 of record NW_007734757.1, on the reverse strand, counting down.
TAGCTTCCGGTCAAGATGGCGGAACAGACAGTCCCCAGCATCACTCTCTCCCACAAATCAACCAATTTACAATTATAAAAAAGCAACAATAGCCAAGCTGGGACCACCTGAGCTCAGGGGAAGAGGAAGAGAGACCTATGGAGTACATGAAGGTGGGAGAAGCCATGATGAGAGAAATAAAAAACCACTACAACAATTTCGAATCCCGGCCACTTCCAGGCTAGAGCTGCTGAGCACACAGAGCAGGAGCCAGCAAAAGTTGCAGCTGTGCCCTTCAGATGAAGTTGCTTGGAGGCGGCAGGGGAGAAGTGGGCCTTGGTGGCCCCCAGGCCAGCAAGACCACTAGTAGGGTTCCCATGGACCCACATAGGAGCAAGGAGCCACACAACTGGGAAAAAAAGGAGCCATTCAGAGACTAGTGAGTCATCGCAAGGGACCTGTGCATGGCCCGTCCCATGGGAAGTGTTTGTAGCATGGGCAGTTGGGGAGACAGGCCACCGGGAGAACACTGGGGCATCAGCAAGGACAGCTGATTTGTCCCCCAATCAGCGTAGGACCACTCAGAGGAGACTGGTCAAGAATATAGAATTGCATGGGGTGCCATTTGATTAAAAGACTCAGGCCCAGAGTTTCTATACACCCAGGTGCACCAGATCTCAGTAGAGTTAGAAGTACCCATAAAGTTAACCATTAAAACCTGAGCTGCACAAAAAGCCTTCCCCAGGGAATCAGCAGCAAAGCAGCAATTTAGCTCAACCACAGAGCTCTAGTACTGGTCCCCACAGGAAGTTCCCCCATTTTAGAAGTAAGCAAAGGGCAACAAATTAGTTCCAATGCAGAGTTTAAGTGATGGAAACAACAAACAATCCAATACAGAACTGAAAGTAAAAACAAAGTACCACAACCAGAGACAAAGTTTGATATTAACTAATAAAGGTCTCATTTCACCAAAAAACTCCTACAACACCTAGAAGGACCAGAAATCCCCTGGGCTACCAAGCCAGAAAAGCAGGGATAGCCAGGGGCCTCAGCCATGTCCCCCAACACCGCAACCATTCCTGAGGGTGGGGGCTGAGGACCTCAGCCACACCCCCAAACATGCACAACCATCCCAGCGCTGACCACTGAGCTGCCACAGGAAGCACCCTAGGGTCTCCTGAGCTGGGGCAGTGGGGGGCCGAGGGCCTCAGCCACGCCCCCCACCAATACACACATCCAGCCCAGCAATGACCATGTAGCTGCAGAAAGAAGGGCCCTGGATTCCTGAGCTGGGGTGGTGGGGGGGTGAGGGCTTTGCCACACCTGTCTGACATCTACACCCAGTGCAGCAATGACCAAACCACTGCTGGAAGGCCCCTGGTCTCCCCTGTGGGAATTAGGGGGGGTGCCACAGGCCTCAACCTGCCCCTCCTCCTCCCTCCTTCTTCCATCCCATTTCCTTCCCCTTTCCCCTCTCCCTCTCCCTCCCAACTGCTCCTCAACAACATCATAGAATGTAAAAAATAATATTAATTTTTTTAAAAAAGATTGCTGTCATGCAGACTACATTCCAGCCCCACTACAATCAAAGTAGAACCACTAACCAAAAGATAACTAGAAAATCTCTATGCATTTGGAAATTGAGTAACACAATTTTAAGTAACTTTTGGGTGAAAGATAAAATCATAATAGAAATTAGAAAATATCTTAAACAGACTTGCAAAAATATTACATCCCAAATCTTGTGAGACACAGCTAAAGCAGTATTTACAGGCAAATACACAATCTAACTGTTCATATTAGAGAAAGAAAAAAGACTTAAAATTAATTTTAAATTAATGAGTTAAGCATTCATCTCTAAAAGTTAGTAAACAGAACAGCAGCACAAACAGAGAGAAAGAATAAGGTAGGAAATAATAAAGAATATAATTTAATAAAATAGAAAACAAAAAAATACTACAGAGGGTCAGCAAAGCCAAAGGTTTTTTTTTTGGAAAGACAAAATTGATAAGCCTCTGATGTAACCAGTCAAGGAAAAAAGAGAGATGGCACCCAGAACTAACATTAGGAATGAAAGAGGAACATTAGTAAAGATGTTACCAACATTAAAAGAGTAATGAAACTATAATGAACAATTCTATGCCACCATATTTCAAAAATGTGATAATATGAGCAAATATCTACAAAAATATATCTTACCAAAATTCATCTGCTGGACTTTCTAAATACACTGTCCCCTTATCCACTCTGCTCTGTTACTCCTGTGGTTGACCTTTAAGGACTGTAGGAACTGGTGTAGAGCTAGGGCTGGGTCTGGAGCTCACAGACCCTCGAGCCCATTCACAAACCCTTCACATGCAGGTCTATGAGCTAGGTAACTGGCAAAAGGGTCCTTGGAGCCTTGGTTGAGGAAAGAGTAGTCTTGATTCAGCACACACAGGTCTGAGAGCTAGGCAGTACAAAGAGAAACTCAGAAACTCAACTACTACCAGCAAAGTCCAAAGTAAAATTGAGCAGCTGCCAGCAGAGTAAACATGCTCTATTTTTAGCTCTACCACCAGCTTCTGCTTCACAAACTGAAGGACACACAATAGCAACAAACTAAAAAGATACATGGGTGCACATGCACACTAACTCCACCCACACACAACTTGTTTACAAGAAATGTGCTACACCACCCCCAACTGGACCTGAGCTGAGGCAACCTGGCTAAATTATTCTATTTTCCCCACAGCTAGGCTCCCTTGTTTTCTGGTTGTTGGTTGGTTTTGGTCAATGGAAGGCCAGGAAGAGAGGGAAAAAATAAGAATATTCAGTCTCCTGACTTGGTCCCTGACAGGCCTCAGGTTGGCAGTGGCCGTATTTCTCTCCAATAGAGCAGTCCTCTCCCACATCCATAACTTTCTTTACAGGTTCCAGCAGCAGTTTTCACCACTTCTTACTGAATTAACCTCAATCCTATCCTTACCTTCTTAAGGAGTTCCTTCATTATTAATCTTTCCAATACACTTCACTTGAGTGTACTGTTTTCTGCAGTGCAGTAGAACTGATAAAGTAGGAAACCTAAATAATCCTATAATTGCATTAAATAAGTTAAGTCAGTAATTTTAAAAATCTTCCCACAAATACAGCTGTGATTTTAATGACAAGATCTACCAAAGATTTAAGGAACAAATATTTACAATTCTACATATAATGCAAGGAGAAACTTTCTCCCTTACCTTGTTTTATGAAACTAATATAATCTGGATTTCAAAATTTGACCAAGGCAAAATGAGAAAGAAATGTTTTAGGCCAATACCATCCATGTACATAGATGCAAAACCATTGTTTTGCTGAGAGGATAAAAAGGAGGCAGGGTAGCAGTTTGGGTTCCCCAAAAGCAAACACACTGAGGTGGGGGTTGGGGTACAACACGTTTATTAGAGGTCAGCACCTTTGAAGGGAAGGCAGAAGAAGCAGGATTGGGCAAAGGAAGAAGTCTTAACTGCAATGCAGGCCCAACAAAGCCTCCACCATGCAGAGCTCTGGAGTGTGTTTTGTTCCACAAATGATCCCACGTGGGATAGAAATAGCTGGGCATTTACACCATCCCCTCCCCCTTCCACTCAGTCATCCACCCTGTGTGGGCTGCTCCTGGAAGGGTGTGGCCTCAGGGCTCTCTGCAGCTGAAACAGACCCTAAACAGCTGGCAGCTAGAGGCTGTGTGCTGATAGCACACTCCCCAGCAGGGAGCACGTCCTTTTCTTGAAGGGAGATCTGGGTGGCAGGGAGAGCAGGAGATGATTGATTCTGGCCTAGACATGTAAGGTTTAAAGTGAAAGTTGGACATCAAATTACCAGTGTCCAGTATTACACATCTTTAACAATGTCTGTTATTGTTTTGTTGTTTTGTTTTTGTTTTTGTTTTTGTTTTTTGCTTTGCCTACTTTGCATACATATAGAATAAAAAGAAAAAGAAGGAATTATTGTTAACACATACAAAAAAAATAATAGTTAACAATAAAAAGGGAAGGAGGGTGATAAAAGTAAAGGACCACAGGGGCTTTCTAAGGTACTGGAAATATTCTATCTTTTTAACATGGATGATAAGTGCATAGGAATTCATTTTATTGTTTTTAATACACGTATATGTTTTACTTATTCTTCTGTACATATTCTTCATAATTTTTTTAAACAAAGAAAGAGAAGGGTAAAAAATAAAAAGAGGAGAGATAAATATGAACATTCCAGAGAGAGGAAACAGCCTGTACAAAGAGGTAAGAGTGAGTAAGCAGTTTGGGGGGCAGAACAATGACTTTTTTGACCTCAGTATAAGGTTGTGTAGGAGGAAATTGGAGATAAAATGTAAAATAAACAGATTGTAGAGGCTCTTGAAGGCCAGGCTATGGAGAATGAAATATTCCACGGTGGAGGCGGAATCATTTGAGGTTTTTAAGTTGGGAAGGCCTTAAATATGTAAAGTAGTGTTTTAGAAAGAAGCTAAAGCTAGACAGGTAATTTAGAAGTCATCTGTGTAAATATGGTAATTGAAGTCACAAGAAATTACATATCTAGAGAAAAGACCAGAGGTACGATTGGAAAACCCTGAGACTTAGGGACTGAGAAAAGAAAACAGAAAGAGTGATACAGGCGGAAAAAAGGGGTCAAAGAACCAGGAGAGTTCAGGGTCCCGGGAGCAAAGATATGAGATTATTTCAATAAGGTGAAGTGAGTCACAGTGGACTCAAGGAAAATGACGATTAATTCAGTGTTTATGGGATTATTAGGAAGAAAATAAGTTCTTGAAGTCAAGGACCTTGTAGTAGTTTTTAACTAATGTTCTCCCAGTAGCTAGAGAATACATAACATGTCATATATGTGCACTAAATATTTATGGAATAAATAAATGAGTAAATGATTTCAAGATCTTAAATTGCCCAGGGTTAAGGAAAAGGTTGTTGTTAAAAATCCTATTGAGACTGTACAATTAAACAATAAAAAAAATAGGAATACAGAGTCCAAAAAAAAAAAAAAAAGACCTTTTATCAACTGAATAAACAGAAGAAATGAGCATTTATTTCACAGGAGCCAGTGGAAGTGAACATGAAGGTGCACAGGAGTCAGTGGTGATTGAACATAAGGTTTGGAATATGAAATGGGTAAAATCAAAAATAAAGATAAAAAATTAGCCTTGAAAAATAAGAAGGCTATGTATTTCTCTGAATCGAGAGGAGAAAAGGAAAAGACTGTATGAAGATACAAGGAAATTCTATTATAATAAGTCTATTTATTGTAGCAAAAAGAACACTAAACTAATGACAGGTAAATTTCAACTGTACTAGAAATCAAAATGTCAATCTTTTAGGAGCTCTACTGTCAATAACTTGTATGAACTTTAGATTTTCAAGAAGATGTATGAAATTATTTCTGCCTGTTCCTGTCCCTTTTTTCAATTGCTCATGTCACTATCAAATAAATAAAAAGAAAACCCAAAAGCCAAGGAAAAGATCATCAGGTATCCTGAAGTCTGGCTATTTGACAAGGAAAAAATCAAAATCTCTGTGGTATATCTGTAATCTGCTTGGGATGGCGAAGAGACACAGAAATAAGAAATACGGAATGAAACAGTAGATTAGAGCATCAAAATGATTCATACTGAGGATTAACAGACAGAGTTAGAAAATACAAGGGTCCTGCAAAATCCAAAGTACTCCCAGTCCCCCTTCTCTGTCCACCCCAGCCCATTGTACAGCAGATTAATATTTTCAAAAACACTAGTCCTGCTCTCTCCTGCTCATAATTATCAGTGATTTCCTGTTGGCTAAAGAACAACCAAGCTATTCAAGGACCTCTGTGTTTCGCCTTCAGCACTATCTCACCTTATCTTCAACCAAATCAGTCCCCTCTCCAACTCTAAAACTTTTTCTTCTTTTGTTCAGACTGTCCCCTCCACAAAAACTAACCTGCCCCCTCTCTTCTGAAATGTGCATTTTTCACAGGCCCATTTAAAAGCCACCCATCTCAGGAAACCTTCCCAATTCTCCTAACTAGAAAAAGAAATCATGTGCCCTTCCGTTCCCAAAACACTTTGTATTTATCATAGCACCTTTTGACCTGAAGTATATAATTAGATGTTCATGATTTATTTTCTCTGTTTCCAAGCACTAAAAGACGGGATTTCTGTATTATTTGTCTCTGTCTTTATCCTCAGAGCCTAGAATAGTTTCAGGGCAGAACTGTCAGTTCTAGGAAGTCAATAAGTACTTACTAAATTAATTTTAGTTTATTCCTTTGCAAGTATGACTGGATTATTTAAAATGAGAAAATTTAGAACATGAAGAAAAAGAGGCATAAAAGCAGAAGAAATTGAAATATGGTGAGGAGTGGGAAGAAAAAAGACTTAATGAGAAATAAAGAAAACAAGAAAAATTGAGAGAAGGAGCAAGAAATAAGGAAAGACAGAGTGATGAAAACAATTGTGTAGATGAGAAAAGAAAAAAGAATGATCATAGAAATTTCCCTCAAATTCTGACACTGGACATAATGTGCCCCAATAGAAAAAGACAGAAAAGGAATTAGAAACTAGCTTACATCCTTAGAATTCCAAAGAGCCCTCGACACACACCCAGCAAAAGTGTGCAGAAGGAAAAGCTAATCTCACAAAGACACAACCTGAGTTTTCCTTCTCAGAGAATACTTGATAGAAACCCCGATGCG
>NW_007734757.1:10952-12081 GCF_000696425.1 Galeopterus variegatus | reverse complement strand
AGAAGGAAAAGCTAATCTCACAAAGACACAACCTGAGTTTTCCTTCTCAGAGAATACTTGACAGAAACCCCGATGCGTAGAAAATTTGAAGTTTAATTTGACTCTCAATTTGAAACCAAAATTTGCCCCATTCTTCCCACTTCTTTCCTAAGGCTACATTTCCCTAAGGAATATTCCTCCCTTACTTACCTGTCCACCTCTGAGCTGTTCCAGCTCCAGCTGCACAGCCATGCAGTGTTTCTTTGTTTCTGTCTCCCACACCAGGCCATGAGCTCAGGGAGGGAAAAAACTATCTTTTCCTCTGTATCCTCAGCACCCAGCACAGTACTGGAAACATAATAGAAGCTGAAGAAGTGTTTTTGTTGAATGAAAAATAAAATGGGTACACAAACAAAAATGAACCTAACCCAGTTATCAAGTTCCTTTGAATATTTCACAAAGACAGGGGTCCAATTAAAAATTAGAATGTGGTCTCTCTCAGTATTTGTGAGGAATTGCTTGGTTCCAGGACCTCAGGGATACCAGAATCCGTGGGTGCTCAAGTCCCTGACATAACATGGCATAGTATTTGCAGCACGCTATTTATATATAACCTACCCTATCCTCCTGTATACTCTAAATCATCTCTAGGTTATTTATAGTACCTAATACAATGTCAATGCCATGTTAATAGTCGTTGTACTATCTTGTTTAGGGAGTAATGATAAGAAAAGGTCTATACATGTTCAGTACAGAAGCAACCATCCTTTTTATTCCCAAATATTTTCAATCTGCGGTTGATTGAATGCTGGCATATGAAAGCCACAGATGCAGAGGGCAAACTGTATCTGCCCTTAGCAATAACTTTAGATTTGTTCTCCTGAGTCATTTATTATAATAACTGATTAAATAGCCAGGGTAGGAGGAAAAAACATACAACTCTTGCTTCTTTGGCAAACACCGCCTAAGTTGCATACTTCTATCTGCTTGATCCATCTAGAAGTTGTGAATCATGACCAAGACCAAATACTATTACTGACTATGCAGTGGATGTTTACTGCCAAACTAATCTGAATCAGGAGCCAAATATAAACAACCTAATGTTACTGACACGCCTGTGTGCCTCCTGGCTCCTGCCTGACTATCCCAC
>NW_007734757.1:5667-7353 GCF_000696425.1 Galeopterus variegatus | reverse complement strand
AACATACTTGGATTGACCAAAAGAAAAGTAAAGGAAAAAGACCAACATAATACAGGATAATGGGAATTGGATGTAGGATCCTAGCTCTGCCACCTGTTTCTTATGCAGCCATGCTGAAGTCACTTCACTTCTCTAGACCTTAGTTTTCTCATATTTAAGTTAGGGGAGAAAGGTACAGAATTGGACTAGACAACCATTGATGGTCCCTTCCAGATCCAATATTCTGTTACACATAAATGTATTTGAGGTATCTGATGAAGCTGCACCAAAAAAAAAAAAAATGTACTAACTTTTAACACTTACTATTATGTGCCAGGCCTTGAGAATTTAGCAATAAAAGAGGCAAATATGTCCCTGCCCTCACTGAGTCTAATGGTAGAAGGAAAGACAAATATTAAAAATATAAACACAACAATTCCAATTAATTCACAACCTTAATTAATGAATAAGTTGATTAATTATAGGAGCTATGAATACTTTTAAATTTTTTAAATAATTTTTAATAGTTTTAAAGAAAAATCTAATCATATGTGGCATTAGAAAAGGTTTTCCTGAGAAACTCATTTAAGGTGAACCTTACTCAAAGAGATTTTCAGAAGATGAGAAAGCATTTTTAAATAATAAAGATAGAAAAAACTAGGTGGTTGGAAATCTCAGAGCTTACCATAAGTAAGCTAATGGCAATTAGCTTACTTACCAATTATTACATGAACTAATTACTACATGAACCTCTACTCTGGTAGGTAAACTTGTTAATTAACAGTTCTGGATATAAACAGCAAAACATCCTATTGAGACCACAAAATAGCCAACCGTTTTTTCTAGGGAAATGTGTCATGTTATCACCCTCAATTTATGCAGTACGTGGTAATGAAGTATATTTCTCCTTCAGTATCCATGGGAGATTTGCTCCAGGACCTCCATGGATACCAAAATCCACAGATGTTCAAGTATCTAATATAAAATGGCATAGTGTTTGCATATAACCTATGCACATATTCCCATGTACTTTAAATCATCTCTAGATTACTCATAATACCTAATACAATGTATATGCTATGTAAATAGTTGTTATACTGTATTGTTTAGGGAATAATAACAAGTAAAAAATCTGTGCATGTTCACTACAGATGAAAAATTTTTTTCTAGTATTTTTGATCTGAGGCTGGTGGAATCCACAGATGCAAACCCCACAGACACAGAAGGCTGACTCTACAGAGAGCAAATTCCTCCTGTGTTTGAGATAAGACAGGAACTTGGCTACCAGGAAAGGAAAAAATGTGCATCATACCTGCTTAGAATGATTGAAACTGAAAAGAGACTCCCTTACAATCATAAACAGTTCGTGCTGGCCTCATATATGCACTCAGAAAATAATGTTTCTTGGAGAGAAAATCTCCAAGAACTTCTGCCCTCACAATTAACAGCAACATTAACTACTGGTTTGCTCTCTTCCAGACTATGACTAGGTCTGTCACCTCCTGCTATCCTGGTTTGAGGGTCCCCAGAGACCATGAGTCTCCTTGGTATGCCAAGCTTCCCTTTTGTTTCAGTATGTCCTGAAGAAGTGCTTCGATAAGAACTTGAGAATTACAGAAAACACTATGTCCTTGGAAACCACCACGGTATACTCTACATTACCTAGAAATAAACAACCAGCCAGAAATAAGTATCGGACCAGAGGAA
>NW_007734757.1:3194-4105 GCF_000696425.1 Galeopterus variegatus | reverse complement strand
CAGAGAAGTACTCTGAAGTCTATTAAAAATAACAAAGCCTCCATAGACAGAAAAGGATGAATAAAGCAGACACAAAGAACAAAAAGCGGATTGGTCATTTCAAAGTTACTTTCCTTGTAAGGTTGAGAGAGGGAGACAGACCAATAGAAAATAACATCAGGTTACTTCAGGCTATCTCTGTGTAAGTATTAAAGCAGATTTAAACTGGCCTGCTCAAGAAATTAGCTGTTATCTCTTTCTTCTGATTTCTCAAAAGGTCAGACCACAACCTCAGTGACTCGGAACTTAGTAAGGGTGACTCTGTTTTGATTTTTAGTCTGATCTTTTGGGACATACTGCAGGAACTTAGTCCAAAGCAATGCCTTCCTATAATTTTTATTTAACAGTACCTAGTTTAAAGTATGAATCTTAAATAAGTTAATATTGGTAAAGTGCTTAGAAAATTACCAGAACATAAAATAAAATCTATATAGGAGTATTTGTTAAATAGTTAAGTCATAATAATAAATACAAAAATACTGTGATTCTTTGACTTTATTAATAACCTTCACAACTTGTTTCTCTCACTTTCTGTTAGTTAACCACCATAATAATCATCAATCATCACTGTCACTGTTATTATTATTATTATAACAATATAATGTTATTGTAGCAATATGATCTTGACTGAGCTAATTGCTTCATAAACTATTAGTCCCATCCATATCTCTGAGAAGTAAGTATCATTATGTGGAGGTACTATAAAATCTGTCATTTCAGGCTTTTCCAAAGAATCCCTCATAGTAGACTATATAGTAATTAAATAGTTTTATCTATTAATAATCTACACAGGCAAAAAAGCACTAACCTTCAAAGAGCTGCTTAAAATTTTAAAATTTTTATTTATTATTAGCATATTCATTCTTACAAAT
>NW_007734757.1:0-520 GCF_000696425.1 Galeopterus variegatus | reverse complement strand
CTAATAAGCACAGGTCCCAGGAATTTTTGTCCCCTTTACCATTTTCTAGTATCTTTTTTTTATCTCTCTCTATTTGCCTATTCTCTCTTTATTACCCTTCTAGGACACATTACACTCAGTGTAGGTCATACTCTTTCAAAAGCAAAAAATATTTATTGACATCAAAATACGTATTTAAATCCTACAAAAAACATCTGAAACAAAGAATTTCTAAAGGACCTGGTTATATACTTGGATTGAAGGAGCAGAAAGAAATACATGGCAAAATACAAATTAATACTTCAAAGAATTATTTTGTCACACATCAAAACCCTTGTTACACTTCTCACTGTGTAACAGAGATGAAAAAAATATTACTCAAAGCAGCATGAATGCAATGAGAAGCCCAAAGGGATGGCACCTCAGCAACTCCTCTGTTAAAAGGAGAAAACTGGCTATGGCCCCAATTCAAAGTTAGCATCTGTTTTATATTGTAAAGACAAGGAAGTTTCACAAGAAAAATCAGTTGATTCAATCATTT
>NW_007734756.1:70862-88128 GCF_000696425.1 Galeopterus variegatus | reverse complement strand
AAACATGTCGCCATGGAGAGATGCTTGGGCTGCACTACTGAGTAATGGGAAACTGTCCATATGGAGGAGAACAAAGGTACCCAGCAGAGAGCCAGTACCGAGGCCTTAGACAGGTGAGTGTATTTTCTGACCTTGGCCAAGCTGTCCCGCCTGACACCATGTAAAGCAAAAATGGGCAGTCTCCCCTTAACTATGGATGACTTCTTGATGCATAAACTTGTGAGCAATAAAAGTAAATTTTATTTTTGTTGTTGTTGTTTTAAACCACTAAGTTTTGGAATAGTTTATTTATAGATAACTAAAACAATCACCAAGTGCTGTCCATTGTATCCTTTGAATATCTCTCAAATCTATCCATCTCTTTTCATCTCTGCCTCTTCACTCACACTTGTGAGCTGGCTGAGCATCTCTCTCTCTCTCTCCATGTGGTTTTAGGGGCTCTCTCCTTTCAAATGGCCTCTCCACATGCTCACTCCATTTCTTTCCATCATTATAGCCATAAAAAACAAGTGGTATCAGGCTTTCTTGACACTTAGGCTTGGGAGTTCCAAAATGTTACTTCTACCATATCTTATCAGGCCAGTCAGCCCCAGGACCAGCCAAGATTCAGGGGAAGGGAAATAAACTAGTCTTCTTGCTGCAGAAGTAGAAATATCACATTGAAAAGGAGTACATGGGGAGAAAGTTATTGCTGTAGACATTTTTAGAATCCTGATGTCCCTTGGGAATTTTTTAAAGTTATCTTCCTGTTTTTAATTCTTCTTTGCTCTCATTACTATTTTTAGGCAATCTCAATGTCCATCAACAGACAACTGGATAAGTAAAATGTGGTATATGTACATGATGGAATACTACTCAATCATAAGAAAGAATGAACTTTTATTTGCTGCAGTGTGGATGAGCTTGGAGAAAATTATGTTAAGTGAAACAAGCCAAGCACAGGGAGAGAAATTCCTCATGTCCTCACTCATAAGTGGGAGTTAAAAAATAAATAAATGAAAGAAAGAAAGAGAGAGAGAGAAAGAACAATCATATTAACATGTCGAACTTTCAGAAGGAGAGAACAGAACTGTGGTTACTAGAGTTGGGAACAAAGGAGGGGGAGGGGGGCTTGTGAGGTATTGGTTAACGGACACAAGGAATGATTATGTTTTATAAGGATGAACATGCTAATTATCCTGATTTGATAATCACACATTGGACACAGGTATTGAAATTCAACTAAAAAGTATCATCTTGATTACTAAAATAACAATCTAGAGCAGTGGTCCTCAGCTAAGAGCAAAAAATGTCTGGAGAGAGAAAGACAGAGAAAGATGGGAAAACGGTGAAGAGAGAGTCTAGAAGAAATGTCTGGAGATATTTTGGGTTGTCAGAACTGGGAAGGGGGTGTGTTATTGGCATTTACTGAGTAGAAACCAAAGATGCTGAAAAGCATCTTATGATGCATAGGAAAGCTCCCACAACAAAGAGTTATCTGGCCCAAATGTCAATAGTCTAAGGTTGAGAAACCCTGATCTAGAGGAAAGTTGTTGATCTGTTGTTATTCATGAAGATCACTTGAGAATGCTTAAGAAATTCATTTATTACAATACAACAGTTAAATTTGTATGAATTATTATTTTAGTAACTGTATTAGTCTGTTTCCATTGTTTATAACAAAATACATGGAACTGGGTAATTTATAAAGAAAATGAAATTCATTGCTTACAGTTTTGGAGGTTGGCAAGTCCAAAGTCCAGGGAACACATCTGATGAAGATCTTGGTGGTGGCTTTATAGCAATGTAGGGTCTCACATGGCAGAAAATGGTGGAGCAGAGAGCGGAGAGCATTCTCTGTTTAAAGCTCTGAGAATCATGCCCCTGACCACCGTTATTAATCCATTCACTAAGGCATGGTCCTACAATCTTTAAGGCCCCACCTTTCAGTCACTGTAATTAGGTTTCCCACTCAACAGTTAACAGTGGGGATTAAGCCTCAGTGATGTTGGGGGGGGCATCCAATGTACAGCATTCTGTCCCTGACCCCCCAAACTCATGACCTTTTCACACACAAATACATTTATTTTGTCCCCAAAGTCTTAACTTGTTTTCACTCAAAAGTCCAAAGTTTAAAGTCCCATCTGTGAAATGAAAAGCAAGTTATCTACTTCCAAGATGCAATGGTGGGACAAGCATAGGTTAAAGTAACACTGAAAAAATACTAATAAGCAAAACTGATATCAAAGATTTTTAGAAAATTATGAACAGTGCTACTATTCAAGCTAATTTTGATTTTAATAATTTCTGAGAATTTATCTACTTTAATGAAAAAACAATCTTCAGATTTAAAAAAAAAAAACAGGTTTCTCTGATGCCTGGGGGGTCCTGAGAGACAGGGCCATAGGCTTCAGCCCTGCCTCTTCCCTTCCCCCCACCCCACTGCACATCCAGGCCAGGAATGGAGACAGCTCAATGCCTGGGGGTTCCTGAGAGATGAGGGCTGCGTGCCTTAGCCCTGCCCCCCTGTCCACCCAACAATGGAGCCAGCCTGACACACACCCAGGGGTCTTGGGAGACGGGGCTTGTGGGCCTCAGCCCTGCCCTTGCCACAGCATATCCAGGCCAGCAACAGAGCCAGCCCAATGCCTGGGATCCTGAGCCAGGGGTTGGGCCAGCTCCACCTGCCTGCCCCCACAACTGGATCCTAGAATGTACTTCTTAACAATGTATGTTTCTTTGGGGTATGTGACTTATATGCTCATGTCCTTAACCAAATTTCTGCTTAGGTTTTTCTAATTTATTTTTAAGAGTTCTTTTGCAATAAAGATGTTAATCTCTGTGTGTTTAAAAAAAAGTATAGAGTAGAATAATGATTACCAGAGGATCAGAGGGATGGGGGTGGAGGGAAGATTTGAAGTGAACTAACGGGGACAAAACTATGTTATCTACCCTAAGTGAATCATTGTGCAGGATATGCATGTATTGAAACAACACACTGTACCTCACAAAAATAGATATAAATAAAATTGAATTAAACAACAACAACAGCAACAACAAAACAGGTTTTATAACAAGCCATAACATTATCATAATTAAAACAGTACATTACTTACATACGAATGCACAAGGACACGAATAAAGAAGATATGTTCAGAAACAGAAATATGTGCATTTGGAATATAGTACATGAAAAGATATCATATCAACAATAATTGAAGAAAGAATAATTTTCAATACATTATGTCAGGACAATTAGGCTTCTCCTTTAAGGAAAAATTAAGTTAGATACCAACAACTGTAAAAAGACACAAATATACACACATATACATACACATACCATTTACTAAATGGATTTAAGTGCTCAATTAAAGAAAACAATAAAAAGATTTAAAGAAAATATAGAAAGAGTTCATAATCTTTAAATCTAGGAGCCATAAAGGAAATGCCTGATAGTTTAATTAAGTAACATTTTAAAATCCTGTAAAGCAAAGGCAGTGACATAGAGAGAGAAGAAAAAACAGAAAAGAGAGTCCAGGAGAAAATATTTGCTTGATCTATAGCAAATTAAGAATTATTCATTATATGCATCTTACAAATTATCACACCAAAAGATAGAAGTCACAGAAGAACACAAGTGTTTAATAAAGTTAGAAAAGTCAGTCAACATTTATACCTGTTACTAATATGCAAATTGAAACAATATTTTAATTGAGATGCATCAGGTTAGCAAAAGTTATGAAAAGATCAGTAATTATCTACATTTGAGGAAAGCAGCGGGAAATGGATACTCTCCACTGCTGGTGGTGGAAATATATATTCCTATAACATTTTGGGCAGTAATTATCAAGTGTTGGAATAGTCATACTCCTTGACCAAGAAACTCACTGAAGACATAGAACAGAACATTACATAAACATGTGCAAATGTTAGATGTGTAAGAATGCTCACTAGGGAGTATTCCCTCACTTGCAACTTCCATCTGTAACACAGAAATGTTGGGAGCAAGTTTTATGTTCAACAATATGGAAATGGTTATAACCATTATAATAAATCCGTACAGTGGCATACTCTATAACAATGAAAATTTGGGTGAACCTATTTGTAATGACTAAAATGTCTCTACGACACTGTTGAATGAAAGAGCTAGTTGCATACTATCACTACGACTAACACTCCTCCTCCTCCTCCAACTACTATGACATTTACTAGCTGAAAATTTAGTGAAGATTATGTTTGCCACTGCCCTACATATTTTGCATGTATCAACTTTGTTCAATCCTCACAACAACCCAGTAGTAACAGGTTTTACTATTATCCTTATACTACTGAAGAGGAAACCAAAGGACAAAGATTATAAATAAATTGCCAGGATCACACAACTAGTAGATGTTGGAGCTGGGATTGAATCCAGGAAATCTGACTTCGAAGCACACAATTTTATTCACTACAGTATTCATTCATTGACACAACAAATATTTACTTTTGTCAGGCACTCTTCTAGGTGCTGGGAACACAGCAGTAAATAAGCCAGACAAAGAAAATCTGCCCAGATGGATCTTGTACTCCAGTGGGTTCATAACGACAAAAACATAAAATGTAATATGTCACCTATAAGGTGATAAGAACTATGAAGACAAATAATTCGCGGACACGGATGGGCAGGAAATATTTGTAAGAGAGGAGGTTTCAGTTCTTACTAGGGTAGTTAGGAAAGGTCTTTATAAAAGGAGATATTTGGATGAGACCTAGAAGAGGTGAGAAACTAAGCCTAGTGGATATCTTGGAGAAGAACATTCCAGAAAGAGGCAAGAACATGTCTCTGGATGAACTCATGGAAAGTCAAACAAAGCAAGAGAAAATATATTCGGGGTTAATTCCATATGTGTATTTAAATACATAGAAATATTCCAGAAGGGAGCATATTAAATGACAAAAATCGATTGTATCTGTAGAAGGAAGTGACATCCAGCACTTGTGTGTGTGTGTGTGTGTGTGTGTGTGTGTGTGTGTGTGTGTGTGTGGTGTATGGAAGAGAGAGACAGAGGGACAGAGAGAGGGAAAGTGGGGGGATAGTGAATTAAGGGGGACTTTCACATTTTTCTTATGTGCTTCTATTTTGTTTTAATTTAGGAATGTAGTTGTGTATTACTGATATAATAAATAAAACTATATTGTGGGGAAAATGTTTGGAAAATATCAAAGAAAATCATACATGAGCCAACAGAGGCATTAGACTAACTGTGCCATACATTTGCACAACAGCACATTTTAAGGTTCCAACAGAAATATAAAGGTCTTCTTCAACATTTTCTGAAACATTTTTTTTTTTTCCTTTTTTTTTTTGGGTCTTTTTTTCATGTCCGGCAACAGATCGCAACCCTCAGTGTCGCGCCCGTACTGGACCGGGACCGGCAACGGGATCGCAACCCTCGGTGTTGCTCCCACACCTCGCTCAGCCAGTGAGCGGGAACCGGTCTGTATGTGGGATCCGAACCCTCGGCGGGAGCGCCACCGTGCTCCCAAGTGGCACACTGCAGCAGTGCGCCACCGATTTTTATAAACAGCAAAATGAAATGTATTTACAAGTTTAAAGATACAGATATATAGCCACATGCCTTGAAAAAAAAAACACTTGAAACAAGCATCTAAGGAGTCAACTGGAATTGGCCTGAAGAGATTCATGGTTTGCCTTCAGTGAAAATGTAGTATTTTCCCCAGATCATATATTAAAATTTTAGTTCAATAATTCACCCTGACATAAACCACTGTACTTACAGATTTACTGTACATTATTTAGGGCAAAAGAGCAGAAGACTAGGAAACTAAACACATCTTGAATTATGTGTGAATACAGGCTAAGTTTTAAAAAACTCAGTTGACAACATGAATTATACTTAGATCAATATGGCTTGAAAACCTGAAGGATAATGCTTGAAATCTAATTATCTAAAAAATATTGAGTGAATCTGGGGAAAATTGAAATAGAAAAATAAAAATCTATTAAATGACACATATAAGGACTTGTTTGTTCTAACCAACATTTATAAATCTATCTTTAGAAGGACAGGGTTACCAGGAAAAGTGTACATATAAATATTATTAGAAAATGAGGCATAGCTAAAGTAAAAAAAATGCTTTTTATAAAATGGGTTTTAACTAAGGGTTAAGATGCTCTTCTTAAAAAAAAAAGTATGTGAGGAGTTAAACGTTATGGCATGTGCAAAGGAAATAAATAGTTAATTATCTTCAAGATTAATTCCAGACATATATATACTAGCACCCAGGAAAAAAATAAGTACAGTTGTAAGGAATTAGCAACCATTTTTACAAATTTATTTAGTTTCAGAGAGACCCCAGAAACTAAGAAGGGGTTAGCATAACAAAGGTATTTTTTAAATCCTAGAGACTGAAACAAACAAAGAATCTTAGACGAGATGGTTTCTTATAAAGATAGAGAAAGTTCTGGAATATCAAATATAGGAAACACAAATGCAACAGTAACAAACAAAAAGAAGAGGGTAGGTGTCAGAGATAAGTGCTGATGGAGGGGATGAAAGGCCGTAACATTTAGGAATTCTTATAGAAGCATTTTACTACACAGGCCAGAGGAAGGATGTATTTTATTTTGTGGTGTTGTGAGAGAGTCCCCAGGCTTTAAGGACAATTAGAAGCCTGTTTCATCTCTGTGTTTATTGTGTTTTGACACATTCTATAGATAGGTTTACACAGGCAACTCAAATTGATGTTTTTAATTGAAATCTGCTGCTTTGTCACAGTTCAAATTTAAAAGTGTGACTGACAGGATTAATTCTTCTTGTGAGGCCTAAAACAAAATGTTATGATCAGCTTTTGGAATCATTAAAAATTCCTTGTTATCTTGGCATTAAACTGGGAGTTTTTAGATATTCCCTTATTTCTATTCAGATAGATCTGTCTTCACTTGACTTGAGGGCAAAGTAGTATGTTAGCTCTTCACTTATAAACAACACTCCTCCTTTGACAAGCAAAGTAATTCAGACCTCCCTACACCTGTGATTATAGGACTCAATTGGCAGGAAATATAAAACTTGGGGAAAATTATTATCGGGTTCCATGGGCCAAAAGAGCCAAACAGCAGCAATCTACTCTCTCGCTCAGAAATCATTTCTTTCCCGCTGTTGTCTCTTCCTCATGCTTGTCTGCTCTCCAATCAACCCAAATTGCCCTATTCATGCCATCTCCCTCAGCTGGGGTTCTTAAAGACACATTCTGGCTGCAAGAAGCACATGAATTCACAAAGAGCCTTCTGCTTTCTCACGCAAGCTCTGGGTGGAGGAACAGGCTGTTGTAAATTGTGGAGAGGCATCTTCCTGGCATTTTTAGGCAACTGATGCTGATCATATTGTTTCACAGGCAATAAAACTTGACATATGGGTTCAGCTGGGAAAGGACCAGGATAGAGACCAAGGGATTTTCTCCCCTAGGTGCGTGGAGGCATCATTTTGATAGCTACACTTCGGTAGCTTCTCTGAAGACACCTGCAGGACCTGTGTCAGTAGGCATTTTCTGTGTGTAAGTGATAGAAACCCACCTCAAAGAAACTTTAGAAAATAGAATAACAGAAATATATTATGCTTTATAATTAAAGAAAATGTAGAACCACCAAGCCTGGAGAAAACAGAGATTGGGGTGACTTCTGAGACTTAAATCATTGTCGGGTTGATGACAGGGACTTCATCCATTATAGGATTACCTTAGTCTTTCTGCTCTATGCTTTTTGCTGTAGGTTGGCTTCATTCTCTCAAAACAGCTTTTCATTTGAGGCTGAATTATAGCCACTTAATGCTCCAGACTCACAACTTCCCAGCTTGGCTTCCCGAGAGGAAAAGCTCCTCTTCTATTATTTCTAATTGGGAAAAGCTTAGGAGAAGTCTGATTGACCCAATCCTGTGTCTGGAGAGAAGGTTATAAGAAAGTTCCTGTTCCTGCACATGACAGCACAGGTTGGAATCAGAAGATTGACTCAGATCTCATGAGAGGGGCTGGGCAGACAAAATAACAAATGCCTACTTCAGTCTCATAGTATGGAGGCAGCAAAAGACCAACGGACTGACACTATCACACCTCTATTCTCTAACTCTTGCAGAATGCTTTACAATTTTCAGAGTATTTTTTTTAAGTACAGTGTCTCTTGAATTCTCAGATAACCTTACTTGGTTATTATCTCCATTTTTCAAATGTGTAAACTTATACAAAGTACAATTGTACAAAGAGGTTGTGTCATCTTCCCCAAATAAATGGAAGGAAGTGTTCAAATCTCAAACTTTAAAGCTCTGACCCCAAGCTTTTTGCATGAACAACATGAGTGAAGGGAATGCATGTTGTTAGCAAACCCCTAGATGCTAATGAGAGATCAAAGTACTTTTATTGCTGGTGACTCTCCGTGTATACAGAACAACCACTAAACAGTAACAACATTTTTCACTAAATATCAAGCCAAGAAGTAGAAACATCAGCAGAAGATAAAACAAGCAAATATGAAATAAAATAACCAGCTTAGATTCCCTCAATAATAATAATAATAACAATGATAATAAGCTGCCTGGAGAGGTTATGCAACTATTTCACATAAATTAGTGCATTAAATGCCACACAACATAGAGAAGAAAAACGTAATGTTTCACCCCTATTTTGCAGATGATCTTTAGGGAGGTTAAGAAACTTTTTCATATGAACAGTAAATGTCGGGTTATTTCTAAATGTCAGATCATCAACGTTTTGCCACGAGAGGATGTAACCCTGGTTTGCTGATCCTTTGTTGATCCTTTTTTAAAAAAATTTTTTACACCAGAATCTCTAGTATGTTAAAATCTCACCTGAGGTTCATGGCAGCACCTCAATATTAGGTAGGTGACAGGACCTTTTGAAATTTGATGCAAACTTCTGTGTGTGCATGTTCCTGGGGAGAGAGTCCTTACCTTTTACCTAATCACTGCAAACTCTACAACACATCCCAGACAAATAAGCTTTAAGTACCACAGTTTCCTCTGCTCCTGAATTCAGTTCCGTTAAACACATTGATGGAGCACCCCTCGTGGCATTGTATTCAGTCCTAAGATGGCTAGAAGCTTTGGTCCCTGTCCTCAAAGGTCACAGCTGACACTCTATGCAATATCATGTCCTTTGTTTCTTTTATAATTTGGACTATATCCTGCTGACAGTATTCATATCTATATGATTATATTCTGCTCCCAGACCAGTCTAACTTAGGATTTCTCCAAAGTGCAGCTAAAATACCACCATCTCAGTGCTCAGTGTTTACATGAGTGGGCTCCAAGAACACAAATAGCTTTTAACAGATTTATTGCCTTCCAATAGCTCCTTCTGGGCATGTTCACTTTAGATTCAGTGCCCGTGAGAACCCACACATGTGAGGCATGAGGACTTCAAGTGGGCATCAAGAGCAAGTGTGGGCAGAGCAGCGCAATGAGAAGAATAAAGGAAGCCACACAGTGCGTCTGCTGATTGCTACAGAGTGCCAGCAGTGGGCATTGCTAGAAAGGGGTTGGAAGAAAGCCTCCAGCTGCACCTTACCATCTCAGGATGTCAGGAGGGGCACCCTCGGTGTTAAGAATGACAGGGGTTGCTGAGATGTACAAAGGAGTCAGGGCCAGGGAGGTGGTGGGGTCTG
This sequence comes from Galeopterus variegatus, assembly GCF_000696425.1. NCBI lineage: Eukaryota > Metazoa > Chordata > Mammalia > Dermoptera > Cynocephalidae > Galeopterus > Galeopterus variegatus. The sequence continues at coordinate 78,476 of NW_007734756.1, read as the reverse complement.
GCAGGAGAGGAGAGCTGCTATCATAGCAGCTTGAAGTCTGATTAAAGTGCACATGCCAAGTGAAGAATTTCTTCAAAAGAGCAGCCCAGTAATAGCAATATTTGGAGGTTGTTTGGGGCTATTCATTTTCAAAATACAGCCTATTACACAATGAAAAATGGGGCAACCTGATAGAACAGACAGAGGGCCTTTTCAGAGAGAAAATATCAATAGATAAGATCATACCTGTAAGTGGAAAAGGGCAAATGGATTCTGAGCAGCAAGTATTTGAAAAGTACTGTTCCAGCCCCTTCTTTTATAGTTCAATATTGCACGACCACATTCAATACAAAATTCAGTACAGTATTATATTTCAAAGTCTGGCCATATTGAAGTCACCTAAAAGGCAAGGAAGCAAAGTCTTTCATCACCCTCATTGTGAATGTGACAGACTTTCAAAGGAAAACTGCCTTCTGGTTCCGATAGTTCATTCCCGTTTCACAAAGATGTGTCGGGATCAGCCTACATCCCTGCCCTCGTACCCATGGCTCCCCCGACTGAATCTACTCCCTTTCCTGCTTTTAGGTGCAGGCCTGAGCCTGGACTTCCCTGGGGACTGGAAGTTGCCTCAGAACGAAATGCATTAAGAGGCTTCTTTCTCTGCTGAGGAGGATGATGTGCCTCACGCCAAAGCTGTTTTGCTTCTGCCACCTCGTGCCTGTCTCTGCCCTTGATAGTTAAGGCTGCTCAGCTCCAAGATTGATAAGAAAATCAGTAGAACAGAGTAGAAAGAGATGGAGTTTGAGGTAAGAAAGACAAATTCTAAATCTGGACTCTTTACTAATTAGCCAGATGAGTTCAGCCAAATTACTTAGCCTCTCTGAGCCTCAGTCTCCTCTTTTTACAACGGGGATATTAATTTATGCATCATCAGGTTTGGAGAGAAGTAGGTAAGATTATGTATGTAAAATACCCAGCACAGCACCTGTCATGCAATTTTTTTTTCCTTTTTAATTTTTGGTCTTAATGGACCATGATAATTGTATATATTTCTGGTGTACAATATGATATTTGGGTACATTTACACAGTGTGCAATGATCATATCAGGGTAATTAGCACATCCGCCACTTCAAACATTTGTTGCCTCTGTGCTGGGAACAGTCAAAAATCCTTTCAACTAGTGACTTGAAGTTATACAATAGTTTCTTGCAGACTGTAGTCTCCCTGTATTGCTGGAGCACGCTAGATTGTTCTTCCTGTCTCTCTAAGGTTTTGTAGCTGTTGACCACCCTCTTTCCCATCTCCCTTCACTGTGGTTTTTTTCCTTACACTGCTTCTGCTTTCCTTTCAGCTCCAGTGTGTTGTCTTTCATGTGTGCCTGCCTGGCTCTTGTCTTATATGTGTTCTTCTGGTCCCATCCACCTACCCCTGCTTCTGTTCAAACCTATATTTTGTCCACTGAGTATGGTTAAATTTGGATAGTTCTTTTGAGGCTTCCTTGATTTCTGCTTCAGTGTGTGTGGTGGCCCCAAAAAGAAGCTGCTCAGATCTGCTGCAGAGAGCACAACTGGTGATGGATGGCCCCCAGCTGCTGCAGCAGTGCCAAGGCCTTACTTCCTGTGAGCTGCTGCCAACTGATGACTGAGTGTGACGCACCATAATGGACAATTTATGTGACAACTTAGATATTTGGTCAAACATTATTCTAGGCGTTTCTGTGGAAGTGTTTATTAATGTAAGTTTAACATTTAAAACAGTAGACTTTGAGCAAAGCAGATTACTCTCCACTCCCTTCAGAATTCTTCCAGCAGATGGCTTTTGGACTCAAACTCCACCCCTTCCCTGGATCTCCAGCCTGCCCTGAAGATTTTGGAGTTGCCAGCCTCCACAATCACAAGCACCAAACTCCTCAAAATCTCTCTCTCTCTCCACACACACATATACAGACATACATACCTCATTATTGATACGTATGTGTATCCTTGTGTATACAAATCACGTGCTGTTGGTTCTTTTCCTCTGGAGAACCCTGACCAATCCGCATGCTAAAACAGGACCATTCCAGCAAGATGTGGACTCCTCCAACAGGCAGTTTGGGATCCAGAACTCCACACTGGCCTTGCTGAATCTTTCTTGGGATGGCACTGCAGTCTATGACTCACCCTTCCCAATATTCCTTCTCTCCTCTCCTCCCACATGTGTCGGACCTGCATCATGGCCAGCGTGTCCCTGCGTGTTCCTGGTCTCCCCACCACTAGATTTCTTGCAGCCCTAGTCTTGTTTTAGTGTCTGATTCTTGGTAAACTCAAACTAATGCAATGTGCTTGTTCCTCTGCTCTCGGTCTCCCACCTTTGGTTACCGGCTTTGAGTTTCCTGCTACTCTTTCACACNCTGATGACTGAGTGTGACGCACCATAATGGACAATTTATGTGACAACTTAGATATTTGGTCGAACATTATTCTAGGCGTTTCTGTGGAAGTGTTTATTAAGTAAGTTTAACATTTAAAGCAGTAGACGTTGAGCAAAGCAGATTACTCTCCACTCCCTCCAGAATTCTTCCAGCAGATGGCTTTTGGACTCAAACTCCACCTCTTCCCTGGATCTCCAGCCTACCCTGAAGATTTTTGAGTTGCCAGCCTCCACAATCACAAGCACCAAACTCCTCAAAATCTCTCTCTCTCTCCACACACACATATACAGACATACATACCTCATTATTGATACATATGTGTATCCTTGTGTATACAAATCACATGCTGTTGGTTCTTTTCCTCTGGAGAACCCTGACCAATCCGCATGCTAAAACAGGACCATTCCAGCAAGATGTGGACTCCTCCAACAGGCAGTTTGGGATCCAGAACTCCACACTGGCCTTGCTGAATCTTTCTTGGGATGGCACTGCAGTCTATGACTCACCCTTCCCAATATTCCTTCTCTCCTCTCCTCCCACATGTGTCGGACCTGCATCATGGCCAGCATGTCCCTGCGTGTTCCTGGTCTCCCCACCACTAGATCTCTTGCAGCCCTAGTCTTGTTTTAGTGTCTGATTCTTGGTAAACTCAAACTAATGCAGTGTGCTTGTTTCTCTGCTCTCGGTCTCCCACCTTTGGTTACCGGCTTTGAGTTTCCTGCTACTCTTTCACACTGCCCTGAATGAAAATTTTCAAGCACTAACAAGTTGTTATACATCTTGGGTCAAGTGCTTATCTTAACTTTAATGTGAAAGCTGGGACTCGCTAATCTGGCCACACTGAACACCTTTCAGATCCCGTTAGGGCTGGGTTCATGCTTGCCTTCGGATCCGGTCCCAACTCCCCCATCTCTCCTCTATCAGTCTTTCATCTTTCAATTTAAATATAAAATGTCCCAGGAAGTCTTCCTTGACCCCTCAGACTTGGGTTACATTCTATTCCTCTAGGTTCTTATAACTCTTGTGCTTCCTCTCATATAGGGCTTATCAATCTATATTCTAATGGCTTGTTTCATTTTCCAATTTCCCCTTCTGCTTAAAATTCTTTGAGATGATAAACAATGCTTTGTTCATTGTTGTTTCTTTAATGAATGGTTCCATAGGTACTTAATAAATATTATTAAATAAATGGGCTCCAGAGTTTTGAAAATTACAGAAAAAGATGATCCTTTATACCTAAGACAGTATAAACTGAGTCCCTAAAAATAATTTCGAACTAAGATGACTTTATTATTTTTTTTAAGATGGTTAACCGCCAAGAAAGGCACTAAAATCCAACTCCTTGAGCTCTTGTGTATTCAGGGCCAGGGACCGAGTGGGAAAGAAACTAGAAACAAATTTCCTTTGCCCAAGAAATGGTGACTGGTCCTTACTAAAACTGGTTTTTAAGCTGCTTATATGAAGACACACATCTAAATGTGTAGCAAAGCACCTGGTACACAATAGATTTTTTAATAGTGGTCAATGCCTTCTAACCTTACTTTCCCTCCATCTTTTCCTTCCTCTAATTTCATCTCATCACCTTTTGTTGTTGTTTGATGGTTGCAGTGTAGGTTAACTAGACATGTGCTAGGGGTTTGGGAAACAGATAGACTTGAGAAAGAAAATTCCCGCATTTAGTGCTAAACCTTTCCCACTTCCCCATGCCACACAGCTCTAAATCTGCAAGTACTTACTGAGATGCTGCTAGAAGCAAAGCATATTACACCAAAGAGAAAAGGGGACAGGATAAAAACTGTTTGAGACAAAAATACCTGCTTTCCAGGAATTTATAACCTAATGAGGGAGACAGACATATAAATTAATTCAAATACGAGAGACTATGAAAACTGCTTTAGAACACATGTTCACACACCGTCTCTAATAGGATCTCATGCAGAAAGTTTAATCTCAGCCCACCCCTGTGAGTGTGTAACCCATTTGATACCTTGCTCAGTAGTTGGTATCCAGCTCAATGACATTCCATGCAGGAAGCTCTTAATGTTAACTATGAATTACATAAGAATTTTCCTTCATTTTCATTTAAATTTCGTGTTATCTAATCTCATTGAATTCCTAGTATTATGGGTGTTGCTCAGTAGTTGGTATCCAGCTCAATGACATTCCATGCAGGAAGCTCTTAATGTTAACTACGAATTACATAAGAATTTTCCTTCATTTTCATTTAAATTTCGTGTTATCTAATCTCATTGAATTCCTAGTATTATGGGTAAGTATGAATAGAAGTACTAAACTGACCCTTTCATTTTGACACTTTATTTTTCACCCTCTTCTAACAAACTTCCCCTTCCTTTCTCTCTTTTCCAAGTGAAATAACTCTGGACTTCCTCATCTCTTCTCACATGCATCTCATCACTGCACTGGCACTTCTGCAGACCTTTCCTACAGCCTTTTTGCTGTGAACAGATTCTTTATTGAGATGTTCATAATGACTGTTAGACCTTTCTCCTGAAAGGTTATAGTTAATTCAGAACCTATCAGTGTGCATCAGTAGCTTAAATTATTTCTTGTAATATGAAGTGCCATTCTCTTGGCTCAAATTTATCTGACATCAGATTATTAAACTGCCTAATTTTTGTTGGAAACTTATGGAGTTCGTCAAAATGTACCCCACTCCGGACTAGCCTAAATAATTCTCTGTTACCAACACATTTGCAACCTTATTATTCAGAAGCATTTCCAGATTGATTGGTGTTAACATAAATAAGAAATTTGGTCCCAACACCATTCCCTGGTGCTCCTTTCTATTAACCTCCTTTCAGGCTAACGACATCACTTATTCCTACCTTTCGTTTTCATTGTTATCCAGTTTTTCTAACGTCAGGGTTTTACAAGACAAAATTTTACCTCTCACCTCTTGGGTACTACAGAAGGCTGAAATGGATCCTAAATGTCTTCTGGTTACGGGTTTGATCAAAAGCCTTTTGAATGTCTAAATATTTAATGCCTACTACTTCTCTACACTTCACTATTTTGTCAACTCTTTCAAAAATTCCAAATAGATTAGAGAGGCATGATTTACCCAGTATGAAGCTGCATATACTACCCACCTGGGTGTTTTATAACCCTCGGTAATAATTTTATCAGCTATTTGTTCTCATCCTGAAGGTAACACTCATTGGTAAGTAATTCCCCAGGTAACTCCGAGCTCATTATTTAAAGACGGGCACTCCTGCCTGTTTGTCCAGACAAACAGGCACCTAATGGAAATTCAGACCAAATAAAATAAAACCTATTTTCTCTCTGACATACTCAACCACCATCCAAAACACCTTGGGACACGTCAGAGCAAAAAGAAAGCCTTAGTCCGACTATTAAATGAATACTGTGCACTTTGCCTGCCGTAAAATGAACATTAAGTTAGAGCGAGTTTAGATATAAGGAAATATTCCCTGACAGGGTCTTTAACCCCAAAATGGGTATGGAAGGAGGCTGTGAATTCCTTTTTCCCCAGAAATCCCTTAAAGTAGAATAAGTCTTCATTCTCCAGACGTGGCTTCCTAGCAGTTCTTCCAAAGGGTGAGGGATGTAATAGCCCCTGGATGCCACCTTTCAGTCCTATTTTATGATTTTGTTTTTGAACTCAATATATCTTAGGGGGAAAAAAGAGAGAACAAACTTGCAGAATATCTCATAGAGCAAACTGAATGATAACAGCTGTCAGAGAATACAAGAAAGTTTAAAAAAAATTTAAATTTAAACTAAAGCACCCTCAAGGTGACCCAACTAAATTTGCTGAAAGGATGAGAGGAATTGACAAAACTAATCAACAAAGGTAATCATCAGAATGCACACTAAGTGCTCCAGGTGCAGCGTTGCAAAAGGACCCTCCACCCAGACAAGGGGGGCTCTAATGGATGACAATCAGAGGAAAAGAGAGACACCTGAAAGAAGAGTGGACACAGAGTAGGAAGACGACAGGACAAGTGGCAGAAGATTGCTCTTTTTCTTTCCTTATTTGACTTCTAGTGATTCAAGTTTAGGAGTTTTAATATGTTTATAATAGTTACAACCATTGCTCAAGGAGTGGTTTATCAGCCCACTGCATTCAGGTGGGGAGACAGACGCTAGAGCTCACAGCAAGAGCAGAGGCTGTGGAGTGATCTTTCTAGAATGCACATCAGATCAGGTCATTTTCTTGATGCAGGTAATTTGCTGGCTTCCTATTGATCTGTAAAAGAATAAAATATAAATGGGGTGATCATATATTTCATCCAGGCCCAGAGAAGAAATTTCTGGGGCTACTTATTCAAAAATAGGGGAAAAGTGTCCTTAAGAGTACTACAATATAAAATTTTGCCGTTCTTTCACATTCTCTCTCTTTATCTTCCACAGTGGATTTTTTATTCATTATTTATTGTTTTTCCTCAGGCATAGAGCTATTCTCCTTCTCAGGCATCTTCTCTTCTCATAGGCCTCATGCCCCGTAGTGGATTAAATTATGTCCCCCCAAAACTCACTGGAACTTGAATTGTGTCCCCCAAGTTTTGTGTATTAGAAACTTAGCCCTCACTGTGGCTGTTAAGAGGGTGGGAAATCCTATTATGGTAATTGAAAGGTGGAGCCTTGAAGAGGTGATTGGGTTGTAGGACCACGCAGTAGTGAATGGATTTAAAGTGGTGGTCAGGGGCATGGTTCTGAGGGCTTTAAAAGAGGAGGAGAGTCTGTCTTGCTCTCTGCTCTGTTGTCTCTGCTTCCACCGTCTTGCAATGTGAGACCTCTGGTTCACTGTTGCCACCAGATGGACTTTGGACTTCCCAGCCTCAGAAACTGTAAGCAATAAATTTTGTTTTCTTTATAAATCACCCAGTTTCAGGTTCTTTGTTACAAGCAACACAAATGGACTAATACATACCCCAAGCCCCAGATGCTATGCAACCCCTAAAGGATTGCAGCCTCTGCACTGGTACCCGGATCTCGGTTGAACAGGAGGCTCAGGAGCCGCACCGTGCCATGTTCCACCCCAGGATGCCACCAGGCTCTCAGCGGACCCCAATCCTCCTGCTGGTCTGCACTGGCAGGGAGTGGGGAGAAACAGAGAGAAACATCTGGGAGGTGGGCCCATGCAGGACTCGAGTCTCCAAGCCTATCTTCTCCACATATATTCCATTGTCCTTTGTCCCATCAACTTCACTTCCAAAACGTAGTTCAAAGGTGATAT
>NW_007734756.1:67790-69918 GCF_000696425.1 Galeopterus variegatus | reverse complement strand
TGAGGGACACAACTAGCGCCATGAAATCACATGAGTTGCCTGTAACCAGAGTGAAATGAATAAGACTGAAGTAGAGTGGAATGAAATGGAATGAGATAGGATGGGATAGAATAGAATAGAGTACGAAATGGGATGCGAAAGGTTGAGTATTTTATCGTGAAATTTCCTTTTACTTATGTATATGATTATGCATGTGTATGTTCTTGTTTGCAGTGTAAAATGGTTTTTTTGTTCTTTTGTTTTACTGTGGATTTTTTTTAATAGTTTTGAATATTCATGAGATACAGAGCTGGTTGTCACCCCTTGCGTCCAAGATGTGAAGCCCAGATTCATACTGGCAGCTTGCGCATTACCACAAATGGTGTTTGTAGACTGTCCCCCCCAGCCCCAATTGTGGGTTGCTGTCAAAAAAAGTTTGGAAGCCACTTTTCTAGAGTCTATGAGTCAAAGTGGAATTGGGAGGGTACAGGATATTTTCAACATTTGTAGATAATGACAATTTCTCTCAAAGGCAGTTGCTCCAATTTTCCCTCTATAGATTATATGAAATTTACTGATTCTCCACTTGCATACCAACAACTAGCATAGTCAGATATTTTTGGCTGATCTGATGGATAGAAAATTTCACCTCACTTAAATGTGTTTTCTTTTCTGATGAATGAACAACTTTACACATTTTTATTGGCGACACAGGTTGTCTCTTTTTAAAATTGCCTGTTAATATCCCTTGCCAATTTATCTCTTGAAGTGTCTGTGAATTATCTTCAAATTTGTAAATCCAATAAAATATTTTTATATGTTCATGCATGATATAGTTTGGATGTGTTGTTCCCACCAAAACTCATGTGGAAATCTGATCCTGAATGTGGCGGTGTTGGGAGCTGTTTGAGTCATGGGGGCGGATCCCTCATGAATGGATTAATGCTCTCCCTGGGGGAAGGGGTAGTGAGCTCTCGTTCTATAAGTTCCCGCAAGAGCTTGTTGTTTGAAAGACCCTGGAACCTCCTCTCTCTCTCTCTTGCTTCCTCTTGCCATGTGATCTGCTTGTACCTGCAAGCTGCTGCAAGCTGCCTGCCACTATCTGCCACGATTAGAAGCAGCCTGAGGCCTACACCAGATGCAGCTGTCCCAGAATGGTAAGTCAAATAAACCTCTGTTCTTTATGAATTACCCAGTCTCAGGTATTTTGTTATAACCAACAGATATGGACTAATATAATACATACACATTTTGTTTTGAATAGTATCTTTTCTGTTAATATTACTTTTTACAATCTATGATATTGCGGAACAGTTGGGAGGGAGGGGAGAGGGGAAAGATGAAGGAAATGGGATGGAAAAAGGAGAAGGGAGGAGGGGCAGGATTGAGGCCTGTGGCATCCCCTTCATTCCCACAAGGGAAACCAGGGGGCTTCCAGTGGTGGCTTGGTCACTGCCAGGCTGGGTGCTGATGTCAGGTGGGTGGGGCTAAAGCTCTCACTCCCCACCACCCCAACTTGGGAACCTGGGGCACTTCTTGCTGCAGCTTGGCAGTCGTCACTGAGCTGGTTAAGCATGTCAAGGGGGTGTGACCAAGGCCCTTGTCTCCTCCACCACCCAGGGTTGGGAGAGCCCAGGAAGCTTCCAGCAGTGGCTTGGTGGTGGTTGTTGGGCTGGTTATACATGTTGTGGGGGTGTGGCCGAGGCCCTCAGCTCCCACCCTTGGGACTGGATGCAGGTGTCAGAGGGCATAGCTGAGGCCCCTGTTCCTTCCCTCTTTCTGGCTTGGTAGGCCAGAGGACTTCTGGTCCTTCTAGGTATTACAGATGTTCTTTGGTGAAATGAGACCTTTATTAGTTAATATCAAACTTTGTCTCTGGTTATGGGTACTTTGTTTTTTCTTTCGGTTCTGTGTTAGATTATTTGCTGTTCCCACCACTTAAATTCTGGGCTTGAACTAATTTTGTTGTCCTTTGCTTACTTCTAAAATGGTGGAACTTCCTGTGGGGACCAGTACTTGAGCTCTGTGGTTGAGCTAAATTGCTGCTTTGGTGCTTCCCTAGGGAAGCCTTTTTGTATAGCTCAGGTTTTTTTTTTTTTTTCCTTTTTATCTTTTTTCGTGACCGGCAATGGATCGCAACCCTCAGTGT
>NW_007734756.1:65357-66935 GCF_000696425.1 Galeopterus variegatus | reverse complement strand
GCGCCCGTACCGGACCGGGACCGGCAACGGGATCACAACCCTCGGTGCTGCGCCCGCACCTCGCTCAGCCAGTGAGCTGCCGGTTATAGCTCAGGTTTTAATGGCTGACTTTATAGGAACTTCTGGGTCTAGTCAGATCCGATGCACCTGGGATGTGTAGAAATTCTAGTCTACGCCTGAGTCTTTTCATCAAACTGCACCCCTGTAGTCCTATATTCCTGACCAGTTTGCTCTGAGTGGTCCTGCACTGACTGGGGGGCAGATCAGCTGTCCTTGCTGTGCCCCAGTGTTACCCCAGTGGGCCCATCTCCCCCACTGCCCATGCTCCAAACACTTCCCATGTGCTGGGCTGTGTGATGACTCACTGGCCTGAGTGGCTCCTTGCTCCTACGTGGGTCCACAGGAACCCTATTAGTGGTCTCACTGGCCCGGGGGCCACAAAGACCCTCTTCTGCCCTGCCGCCTCCCAGTGACTTCATCTGAAGGGCACAGCTGCAGCTTTTGCCAGCTCCTGCTCCGTGCACTTAGCAGCTCCAGCCTGGAAGCAACCAGGATTTGAAATGGTCAGAGAGGGTTTTTGTTTCTCTCATCGTGGCTTCTCCCACCTTCGTGAACTCCATAGGCCCCTCCTTCTCTTCCCCTGAGCTCTAGCAGCCCCAGCTTGGTCGTTGTTGCTTTTTTATAGTTGTCAATTGGTTGATTTGTGGGAGAGAGTGACCCTAGGGACCGTCTATTCTGCCATCTTGACCAGAAGTTTTCATACATATTTTTCAAAGAAACATTTATAAAAATTGCCCATGTTTGTAAATGATCCTTTGAAAAGAAAAGATATATTCTCTAAACTGAGGTACTGGAATATATGCCTAGCAATCAAACGAGCTGACTGTTTTGTTCATACATCTATTCTTAGTAATATTTTATTTAATTGATGTCTCAGTTATGAAAGAGTTGTATGAAAAACATACCATTATGATTGTGGATTTTTAAATTTTTTCTTACAATTCTCTCAAATGTTTTATTTATTTTTAATTTATATGTTTAGGTATATACAGTGTCAGAATTTTTATCTCTTCCTGTCATTTCCCCATTATGTTGTTAAGTAACTATACTCTGTACTTAACAATTTAATGTTCATTTTAATTTAATATGTGGTTGTACACTACCTTTCTCTTGATTATACTTTTGGCAACACCTGACTATAAACATTTCATGTTCTTACATTTTATGTGTTTCTTCTAGATTGCATCTTGCTTGATTATAGGCTTTTGTTTGTCTAATCCTAAAATACCTATTTTTTAGATAGGTAGATACAATCATTTCTATGATTATTATTCTTGACATATTTAAAATTATTGTTGCCACTTTAATTTTGTAGTTTCTAAGTTTCATTCATTTTTTATTCTTTTTTGTCCTCTCCTGCCGTCTAGTAGGCAAGTTAAATTCCTTCAATCACTTCTCTCTATTTTCCTTCTATTTGGTTTTGAAATTTTAAGTTTATTATTTAAAGAGTACCTTAAATTTTTTTTTTCCTTTTTGTCTTTTTTCGTGTCCAGCAACGGACCGCAACCCTCAGTGTCG
>NW_007734756.1:63339-64600 GCF_000696425.1 Galeopterus variegatus | reverse complement strand
TTTAATACCTTACTCAAACTATTAATTACGATTATTAATTTATACAGTGTTTATTTAGATATACTAATATGTGTACCCCCCTTCTTTTGTTCACCATTATTTCTTGTATGCCACTTATTGCTTCTTGAGCAGTTCTTTCAGTAAGAGTCTGTGAGAGATAGAAAATCTTTGCCTTGGCTTTCTACAAATATCTTTATTATATTCTCAAATTTGAGTGATTGCTTTATAGAATTCTATGGTGACAGTTAATTTACTGTAGCTGTCTTTTGACATTTATTATTGCTGATGAGAAGTCTGCTGTCAGTCTGACACATATTCTTTTGTAGATAAACGATTTCTCCTCTCTAGTCATTTTAATATAGTCTCTATGTTCACGAGCTTCTGGGGTTTTAGTATGATGTATCTGAATTTGTATATCTTGTTAATTTTCCTTATGATTCAGTGCGATTCTTCAATGTGAAGATTCGTATCATTTTTAATGCTGAAACATTTTTAGCCATTCTTAGTTCAAATAGCTTTTCTCTGTTTTTGAAATTTTCTTCTTATGGACCTTTGTCAAATATATATTGTGACTTTTCATTAAATGATCTATAGATCTTGATATTATTTTCATATTTCTTGTCATTTCATTTTTTGTGCTGCCTTCTAGGTGATCTCTTCATATTTATATTTTTCAGTTTATTATATGATCTCTTCATACTTATATTTTTCAGTTTATTATATAGTCAAAGGTATCTATATATCCTCTCCTTTTGATTTTTATTTTCCATGACTATATTTTTTTTATTTTCAGAAGGTCTGGTTGATTATTTTACAAAATACCTTGCATAGTAATTTTCCCATTTTGATTTTATTTTCTTTAAAAATATATTTTTAATCATGTTAAACATACCTATTTTATATAGTCCCTCAAATAACTCTGTTTTGGAGGGAGGATGTTATTTCCATTTCTTTGGATTTTCATTCTTTTTCTTTTTGTTGTTGCTGTTGTTCTGGCTAGTGGCTACCCTAGGTGTTGTAAGGCCTGACATTTGTACAGTTTGGGGGGCCTTAACTACTCCAGCTTTTATTTATCTGCCTTCTGGAAAGTTCCCTTTCTTCCTTTTGAGTTTGGTAGTATAGTTAAAGTTACTATTTGTTAATTGTCAAGCATCGATATATTTGGGGGGTAGGGGGCTCTGTTCAGATCATTTGCTCCACCATATTGCTGGAGCACGTTACTTCTTTCTGTACCCTGACACTGTCCTCAATCTTCTGGGAA
>NW_007734756.1:60272-62694 GCF_000696425.1 Galeopterus variegatus | reverse complement strand
CATATTGCTGGAGCACGTTACTTCTTTCTGTACCCTGACACTGTCCTCAATCTTCTGGGAAAGATCTTCTATACTATAGCCGTGTTGACTTTCAGTTTCTTTAATTCACCCTTCTCCCTCCTGGCTCCTCATCCTGACCATTACTCTTGCAGGGAATACTTCATTAAATTCCAATTATCCTCTTCATCTGAGTTCAAATGTCACTTCCTCAGGGAAGTTACTAACCTACACCAGATCCCTTGGTCACACATTCCCATTTTCCCATATATGTTTCCTGCCAAAGCATTCATTCGTCATCATTTACAGTGATATATTTCAGAGACTGATTATTATCTGTTATTCCCACTAAAATATGTATTATGGTGTCGAGTGCTGAATGGGATCCCTCCTTTGGTGGGGGGCCCGAGGAAGGGAAATGGTGAGTAGGACTCATAGCTGAGAACAAAAGCACTCAGCATCCTAAGCCCAAGGCTCCGCCAGAGCGGATTCGGCACAACAAATCACAGTATGCCCATTGCTACACACGTGGCAGGTTTAAAGGTCTGCTGTAGCTTTGCTTGTAATCTGTATGGCTGTGCTAGCATAATCAACGATTTTCACCACTAAATAACTCTTCAGGATTTAGCCTTACTGCACATGTTTTATGTGCATTATTTTATTTAATCTTCATAAGCAATCTTAAAATATAGAGAGCACTTCATTCAACTCTGTTGTTCATCAGTAAGAATTTTGTCTAATGCAGCCTGTAAAAAGTGAACTTCTAAATAGTGAAATTACTGTATTTCAAGTGTATAGATACTGTTACTATTCATATCACCAGTCTGATGAATTTGCTGAAAGAGGAACATGTAACATTCACTGTCAAAACCAGAAAAGCTAAAAGACACCTTTTTATACTATAAGATGACACACTGAACAGTTTCTTTATAAAATAACTTCTATAAGTGTTGAAAAATGCATCAACTTTTGGTGGTGGTTGGATGAAGATGGTTTGTGTGGTTATACTGTGGTCTGAATAGATTTGGATTTCACCAACTAGTAAAACAATAAGCAACACACTAAAGATGAATATCTATTGTTAGCATTATCTCACAAATAAAAAGGTCTTTTTAACATCAAAAAGGAATAATAAGCACAATCTCAGAATTAAACAGAGCCATTTAATTTCAATAAATTTATCTTCCAACAGTTTCACTTCATTTTCTTATTTTATCACAGCCTCATGAACACTTCACTAAGTAATATCTAGGAAACACCAGTACAGAAAAGGAAGTTGGCAACAGAGGAGCACAGATATGGAGATAGCTATTACCTTAGTCTATAACAGCAAAGGATGTGCCCTTCTGAGTTCCTTCGTGGAAAAGCTTGCTACTAGTGCCACGTTACCGCCTTCTCCTAACACATCTCTGAATTCTAGATGTACTATGTTGAGTGCCACCCAGCACTTTTTAATGCTTTCTTCACAGCGGCTATTTTCAGCTTCATTCTTCACGTTTGTTTTAGCTCTCAGACATGTCAACATGTTCCCTTCAGCACTACATAGCATAATACATCTCTCTGAAAGTGACAAAAAATGCTCATAAAAAAATTCCCGTGCAAAATTATAATGCTACACTTTAAAATAAATGCTGTCTTGACTGGTTAGCATAGTTCCAGAAAGATTCTAAAATAATTATCTTCACGCCCCAATTTCCTCACTTGGCTTAGAAGTACTTTGTTCTCTGACCTTGTTGTGAGTAACACGAGGGCTTCACATATGCTCCGTTCTTCTTCGGGAACAGAGAGCATCGTTGCTTTTGGAGCATCACCATGATGCATGAGTTGCCTTTAGGGAGGGCAACTCGTTCTCCCAGGGCCCCAAACTCCCCAACACTTCAGAAAGTGACATCCATTTTCACAAGTCGGGAGAGCAGTTTTTACCACATAACATGGCATGGGTTCAGTGCATCTGAATAACACAGGTCTAAGAGGAAGACAACAGAATGCAAAATGTTATCAGTGCCATTCATTGTTGACACAGTGAATACTGAGTCAGGAACGGGAGTTGGTAGGGCCATAAGGAAGGTTGTCCACAGGGACGAATAACACAGGTCTAAGAGGAAGACAACAGAATGCAAAATGTTATCAGTGCCATTCATTGTCGACACAGTGAATACTGAGTCAGGAACGGGAGTTGGTAGGGCCATAAGGAACGTTGTCCACAGGGAGAGAAGGCCTAGACTGGGAAACTACATGTAGTGGGAGACAAAACACCACTACGTGGTGCAGCCTCTGTTGAGAAAAACTCATTTGAGCCCCATTTTTTATCCTAAAAGTTCACTGTGGTCTTCTTCTTTTTCTTTCATTCTCTCTCTCTCTCTCTTTTTGGTCTTATTCTCTCTTGGTTTTCTAAAAATACGTTCTGACAAGTCCTTTGAAAATA
>NW_007734756.1:58814-59969 GCF_000696425.1 Galeopterus variegatus | reverse complement strand
TTTTTGGTCTTATTCTCTCTTGGTTTTCTAAAAATACGTTCTGACAAGTCCTTTGAAAATAAGCTAAGCTGGGAAGAAATGAAATGTTATTTCACTGAAAGAAAGCATCTCTGTTCCCAAATATCTACCTTTATATACTATACCATAATTACTAGGGAAGAGATTTGTGTCAAAAATGAAATAACTCCATCATAATCTCCCGAAAATGACAAGCGGATGATCACAAGTTTTAGAACCCCACCCTGTGTGTACAGGCATGTGTACGTCTGTGTGTGCAGACACAGACATGAGTACATATTATATGCACACACATACATTAACATTAAAAGTATATATGTGTTTGTGTGCCCATATGTGCATATATATATATATAATATATATATATATATCTTTTAATGTCCTTATAGGACTGAAAATTTTCCATGCAGTATGCAGTAATCTTTGCCTTCAGGCCCAAGTAAAATTTTGCCAGTGGCCATGTGATCACTTGTTTATTCCCTGCCTCAGAGTATATGGCTCTATTTGGCTTATTTTTCTACATCTTATGTTTTTGAAACTAGTTTTCTATAGGCCTATGGAGACAAATAATTAAATAAAAAATTATTTGTCTTTTTCTAATCTCAATAAATAGCACTTGGCTTTATATGTATATTCTAGGCATAAAGATATACTAATATTTATATATAAGATTGAGACATGCTTTTTGGAGAAAAAATTGTTATCTGTAAAAATGTTGGGACTCTCCAATCCAGGATCCTGATATTGTTTGTATATTCAAAATAAACATGAAAATCTATTTCCTATTAGGCCCATCAGTCCAAGGGTGAATTAAGCTTGAAGCCTGGCTAAAGTTACGTTGATAAGAAATTTTTACTGATGTCTCACTGGAGGAATTATTTAGAAGATATTATTTCAAATTATCTCTTAAAACTGAACATCAGAGAGTTGATAACGTTTGATAAAGAGCAGGAGGTGCCTAACTTTTGACTGTTAAATTGAAGTATTCATGCACTAATTTATGTTTTTAGAAAATATGTATTGGGTCCTTCTCTCATTAAATCACTAGTCTAGTGGTGGAGATGGCAAAATTAACGGACATTTATAATTTAGAATAATCAAAGTAAACTTAAATTCAGCCATACTTAATACCCTGGT
>NW_007734756.1:41267-58492 GCF_000696425.1 Galeopterus variegatus | reverse complement strand
AATTCACAAGGTACATGCTGTACTTTGATGATGCCAATTTGTTTTCTTTCCCCAACGCTGCTAATGTCACTGTCATCTCTACTGCCAGAGGCATTTCTGTATAACCTATCTGCTGCGATGCTCATTTAGAAAAGGAAACCTACCAGTACAATAGGGCAGGAATTTCTCCTCCTCCCTTCCCACTATGAGCTTCATTTCAAAAGGCTAATTGAAGTATTCATGCACTAATTTATGCTTTTAGAAAATATGTATTGGGTCCTTCTCTCATAAAATCACTAGTCTAGTGGGGGAGATGGCAAAATTAACAGACATTTATAATTTAGAATAATCAAAGTAAACTTAAATTCAGCCATACTTAATACCCTGGTGGACATAGGGAGAGATATCCAGGATTTTTCTCAGTCTAGGAAGAGAGCAGGAGCTAACAGGAGAAAACAGGGCTGCCTATGTTCATTTAAGTTCCGTAAGGGTAATTACCTTGCATGGTAGGTGTTAATATTCCCATTTTCTAATGAGGACATTGAAGCTTGGAAGGACATGCAGCTACCTTGAGGGAACAGAATTTGAATCCAAGTTTCATACTATAACCACTTCTCTTTATTGACTCTCACCATGCCAAACTTTCTGTTAAAAGAGGCAATACTTAATGCTGTGACTAGTGCCTGAACTGTGTACCTCAGTGCGTTTCTTGAATATACACTGTGTTGCACTATTACTTCACTCAACAGCTATTATAGATACATATGTATGCTATACAGGTTGTAAAAGAAGTAATAAAGAAATAAATTCACAAGGTACATGCTGTACTTTGATGATGCCAATTTGTTTTCTTTCCCCAACGCTGCTAATGTCACTGTCATCTCTACTGCCAGAGGCATTTCTGTATAACCTATCTGCTGCGATGCTCATTTAGAAAAGGAAACCTATCAGTACAATAGGGCAGGAATTTCTCCTCCTCCCTTCCCACTATGAGCTTCATTTCAAAAGGCCGTTTGTTTTGTCCTAATTGTAATTGAATGAGTCTTTGCCATTCATCAGTGTCTGCATTTTGCAGTCTGAGGTTGATATCTCATATTTATCTTGAGAATAGTTATGGCACCAAATGACACATAATAACTCTTCTTAAAGCTAAGTTGGTTCATTCAAGGAGGGGCTAGCACCTGAAGAAATCACCTGTCTGGTATTAGTCTCACAAATGCTTTTAACAATTCAGGGCTCTTACTGTCTGGCTCTCATGCAAACCTAGTGAAGGAAATAACCTACCATGAAAAGACACAGTACTTCAGAGATATATTAGCAAAGGCTCAATGAAAGGATCAAGCTCTGCACAGCAAATGACAGCAAGAGAAGAGGTGCCACCCCCACCCCCTGCCCTCGCGTCCCCTCAAGGTTCATTGACTCCTGACTTGGAAACTCTGGGTGCTCAAACCAAACTCACAAGTATATTCAAGATTCATTCTATGGGGCCTTATAAAAATGAGAAAACCATTAAGAGATGTGAAGAAATAGCATTTATGGATGGCCCCATATATGGCAGGCTCTGTACTGGGCATTTTATGTCATACTTTGTTTTATCGAGTCCTTACAACTGTATTAGGAAAGTACAATTTGGCCCATTTTATTATTCAGAACTTCAAAAATTGGCCAAGGTCACATGTCATGGCAGATCCATGATTCCCATTTGAGGTGTTCCATTTAACCTTCGTTACGCTGTATATGGCAGGCAGGTAATCTGCAGGGGGAAGCCAAACTTGTCCTCAAGAAATCCCTCTGTCACCTTCATTTCCATCCTGCCTGTTTCCTAAACTAAACTTTTCCTGCCACTTGATCATTTCAGTCTCTGCTAACCTGCCCTGGCCTGTGGCTCCTCTTTCTAGGCTATTTAATTTGGAAAATTCAATCACTAATCACCGAAGTTGTCAGGATCTAATGTTTTCCAGGTGCCCAGCAGAGAAGACTAATTTTCAACTGCTATTCTCAGATTGTTAACAAGAACAACAGAGAAGACACTCTAACCAGATGCCCAGTCCTTATTTTTGGACTTCTGTCCTGAGCTTACACTGTCCTACCACGGTGGACTGGCCTACATAGTGGAGAAGCTGTCAAGGGATTTCCTGTTGCCCTCTTGAACCTCAGAGCCAGCTGCTTCCTTAAACCTGCCCACATCCTGGTTCTCCCTTTAATTGTTCTAAAGTCACCATCCAAGCAGGATGCAGCTTCCACCCTCAGGTCTAACTTCTTTAATAGAAAATTAGCAAAAACAAGTAGAAGAAAATCCAGAGTAATTTGCATCCCTGGGTCTGTAAAAATGGGAAAACTTTGTGTGTTTCTGAAAAGGATATATGGAAAAAATGGAAAATTGTGTGTGTTGGTTTTACTGTGGTTGCTATTAGCATTGGAGGAAGTCCTAGTTTCAACTGATCCCAATCTCCTTGTCTCTATCTTTTTTTTTTTTTCTTCTGTCTTAGGGCCTCTAAGAGAAGGAATGCAATTACAAAATGCACTTTTTAAAATGCTAGTTTTGGTGCAGGCTGTCTGGGCTGTCCCTTCCAGACTACAGGGCTGCCAAGATGATACACTTATTTATTTTCACTGCTGTAATCGTAGCCTCCTCTGTTTTCCTGTCTGTCTGAAATTTACCGATCTCTTTGTCACTGACTATTTTAAAAAATGACTGTCTCCCTCCTTCTGAATTTTAACAAGTTATTTCTTCATATTAAATCCTGCCTTAACCCTGAAAGTCACGGGAATAAATGTAGTCATTGCCTCCATCCTGTTATGATTCAGTACATAATTAGTCATCATCTATGGCTGTATTTTTATCTGAGAGTTATGGGGGAACCTGTTATCACTGATCATTGTAGTAAAGGAGATAATTGATGTGCAGGTCAAATATCAGTGCTTGGCTCCCTAAAATTCTCAATAGGCTATGTTAGTTTAGTCCATAAGATTTATTTTTTTCTGCACCACATTTCTTTTCTATATGGTATGTGGTGAAAACAGAAACAATGAAGCCCAAGAAATCTGGTTATGAGTCCCTTCTTAAAATGCCCAAAGAGTTTGAGCAAAGTATCTTGGGAAAATTACTGCATGTCTGGAATTTTGCCAGGTGATAAAGCCCTGGAAATGAAAAGACATAACCCAGAGTTATATGAGTAAGATTGACATGAAAAGATACCATCATAATATTTTGTACTGATGCCATATTAGCAGGTTTCAAGATACAATACATACACAAAGGATTGAGAGGTCAAGGAAGGCTTCATGAACTATATTTTCTATGGTAAAATGTGATATATGTACACCAGGCCTAAAGTATAAAACTATACTATATTGGAGAATCAGCAGAGAAGCTGGAGTAGATTCTCTAGAGAGAAAATGAAAACAAATAGGGTATTGGAAACAATCAAAATATAAGGCAACTGCCTTCTACCCTAAGGAATAGGTAAGTGTTTAGAAACATGTAGTTACAGGGTGAGATAGTCCTTTAAGTGGACAGATACAACTGTTTGTATAAATTGTGGCTTCTTAGAAGTCAGAAGAAAGCATCTGACTGACCAGATTGATGAGGTTTTCTGCTTGGCTCCAGGTGTGTATTGGCTTAAACAACAGGCTTTGTGAAAAAATGCTGAATGTCAGGAGTTTAGAACACATGTGCTAGAGCAATGCTGATTGTATTATCTGGTTTGAGTGTGGAGGCAAGAGTGGTCAGATGGGGATCAGTGATGTGGACAAAGTACAAATCTGGGTTCTGATTAAAGTGTTGTGTGAGGCCATAGGAGAGTCGAAAGGAAAATGGAAAAACCAGTGAAGAATACAGCCTTCTACGCTATGCACTGTGCAGTGATTCCAGGAGGGTATAGTTTAGATGGTGGGCATGCCAGTTCAGAGACCTTGAAATTAAAGTAGTGTCATAGGGAAGGAAGCCCAGGAGAGGACAATGCTTGATATTTCACTTGTGGCTTCTACACGTAATCCCCATGCCACGAATTACCAGTCAGTAATATCACTCTTTCCCATGAGTCTGAATTTGGCCTTGAGATCCTTCTCAATCCAGCAATGAAGTCAGCCATTAACGATTCATTGATACTGATATGAGAGATAAAATAGCATTGCTCTCTCTGACTTAGGTAGCAATTCATTGAAATTGGAATGTGAGATGAAACCCTATGCTGTCTATGACAAGGTGCTGCCTGTGCAGGTAGGAACTATTTATTTTCATTTCCTATTCCATTTCCTTTTGCAGTTATTTTTCTGACATAAAATTATTCTCCAAACTCTATTTTCTACTGGTACCAAAGTTTTCACCTCTGAAACTAACCAATATTGTAATATGGGGGTTTTGTGAGTACTCACTCATTTTAGACAGGATTGTTTGAGGACTTTATGCAACTTATTCCCCTAAGTGGATAGTGAGCTTCACAAAGAAATTTCTATTTATTTTACATTCTCCTCAGTGCCTGTCCCATTTGTAGTACACAGCAGGCACATAATAAATACTTGTTGACTTAGTTGAATTTCCAACCTTTCATATAAGCCATTATGATTTAGCTAAAGAATGTTATAGCCTTTAGAAGGGCTAATTAGAGCCAATAATTTGACTGACCTGTGCTGGTTCTGAAGTACTTAGTGGTAATAATACTGTTTTTGCAAGATGGATATTTTACTGTTGAGTCTGTCTGGTTTGAGAGGCTCACTGTTTTATGGTCTGTATGTGGTGATCATTTGGATGTAATGATCAAATGGGGGTTGCCCAAATTGATCGTTATAACAGGATACTACTGTAATTACATTTCCATAAATGATACTCAAATTCACCAGGGAAATCAACAACCCCTTGGTGTGCCTACTTCCAGCACTGATTACAAGTTCAGGTTCTATAGCACTTTTAAAACAAAAGGTAATTAAAATTTTACAACCCATAGTTAAGCCAAAATAAAAAGGCAGCTTTTCGTTCTAGATTCAAAAATACTGTTCTTTGTAGACAATACCAGGAGACAATTCAATTTAGAAGAATAGGCAGATGTTTGGATCTCATACAAATTATGCTTGTGAATTTTTGAGACAACAGAGAGCAACGAGGTCAGAGTCAGATTCATGGGTTCAGATCCCAGCTTTGTTATTTCTATATCTACATCATCTTGGGTAAGTCATTGAATCTTCTGAGCCTGTTTCCTCATCTTTAAAATAGGAATAGATAGTATCTGCCTCATTTGGGTTTTGAGATAATGAAATGACCTGTTGCTTGTGAAATGCTAACCACAGTGCTCAATCTTCTGAGCCTGTTTCCTCATCTTTAAAATAGGAATAGATAGTATCTGCTTCATTTGGGTTTTGAGATAATGAAATGACCTGTTGCTTGTGAAATGCTAACCACAGTGCTCACTAGGCATGGCACTGAGTACTCAATATGCCTTAGTTATTATTATGATTGTCACTTAGTGTTTTGTTTTGTTTTAACAAACACAGCCATCATCTTTCCATGGTGACACCATAAGAAACAAAAAACATTTTTTTTGCTTTTTCTGCCATAGAGTGAGTTGAATGTTTCCAATCTCATGTATACCAATCCCTGGTATCTTTAGTTTATTAATTCTTCTCTTCTGGAATTCTCTGGCTTAGCCTCCAAGTCTCAGACATATTTGATTATGTCCACTTCCAGACAGTGGTTTTGTCTATCTTATCAGATTAGTTAGAATATTCCATCAATTTCAGATTTCTCATCATCCTAAAGCACCTATCACCATAAGCATGCAAAAGGTCACAGGGTGATTCTGATATACATTCCCATAATGCATTCCCACAAAGGATGTGGGTGAAGAGGGTTTTACCTCAATCTAAATACCATTACGCCATCAAAATAACATTTAAGATAATGTACCAGCTTTTGAGTCCTTTCCAAATGCAAGGAATGTTGTAAAGCATTACATTTTGGTCTAGAAATTATTTCTTTTCAGCAGAAATTCAGCCAGCATAAATAATCCTCTCTAAATAGAAACAAACTAAGGGTAAATGTGGTATGTATCATCCTTTGCCACCCATGTAGTCTGTACTGCAGGAAGCATCATCAAATTTTATTGGTGATCCATGTTGAAAAACTCAAGTATCAATAAAGCTTCTTATAAGGATACAAAAAGGATAGACTTTCCAATGCTCCCACATCCCACCTTTTTGTTTTTAAGAAGCATATTCAAAAAAGAACTTGTTCCAGTAGTAATCAAGAGTCAGAAAAAGTAAAAGCCTCTGCCTGGAGAGAACTTCTAGTCTCTATTCTTTTCTTAAAATATTGTTTCTGGGTTAAAGAACAGGAGAAAATAAGAGACTGATTGCCTTAAAACAATGATTTCTCAAACTGGGGGAACTTGTGAGTTATATTGTCTGGACACATATATCGACATATATCAATTAATTTTGTTTAATGAGAATAACTTCATAGGCAGACATTTTATATAGAAAGAACTATTCTAATATATCCATTGCTTCCAATTTTGTTTTTATAACAAAGCTTTTTCCTTCTGAATTATACTCTTTCAGGTTTCTTCACAATTCTTGGGATTTTTAATTTTAATTTTATTTTTGACTCCCTGGTAATCTATATTTGTTGTGCCTTCCAGTAGTTCTTTCAGTTTATGTTTTATTTACTTTTATAAAAACGATATTATTTTTAGCCATCAACATAATTTTGTTTCTGACTGCTATATTCTCTAATAAATAATTAGAATCCATAATGACCAACCCATAGACTAAATTCTCCATTCTGTAACATAGGTCAACCATTCAACATGTATTCACTAAGTGTTTTCTATGTCCCATGCTCTGTGCTAAGTATTAGAATTGCAGGAGATCAAGCAGGAAACAATCTTACAAGAAGTGGCAGGGAAGAATACTATTAGTTGAATTGCACAAGTTCCTTTAATCACGTGTTTTATGTATAAATTGTCTTATATTCTAGCTTATGATACCTCCTGCCACTGAACAAATATCAAGATCGGCATCAGACTTGTTCTTTGGGGTTCAGTGTAAATCACAATTGGTGAGTTCTCAATAAATTCTCTGACATGCTCATATTTATGCTGATATCTTCTGCTGAAGTTGAACATTGGAGACAATCCACTGGACAGTGGAATATGCACAATACCAAAGTGTTCGATCACTATATATATATTATATGTGTTTCATGTACAGTATATATTATCATACATTATAAGCTATACTGCAACAAATTAAAATATTTTGAACCTTGTTTTGTTGCAATTAGTTTGCATAAATTGAACTCTTTTTTCACTTCCAAAAAATCTGGAAAAATTATTACATTTTCTAGTTGACTCTTCATGCTGTCCTTTCCCAGCCACCATCACCCCCATCCCAAAATTAGATTTGTTTCCACACCTGAGTCACATTTTAAGCTGATTTATTGACCTTTGCTTGGGCTTATCACGCTGCAGGGGCCTTTTTTTCATTTATCAGTTCAATACAGGCTTTCACAATGTGTCTACATTCTTTCTCTCTGAGTTGTCCCATACATTTATTGTGAGAAAACTTTTTATATGAAAGAATGCAGGCAATTGGGCATGAATCAGTGCATTATCATTAGAAAAATTGATTAAAACAATGCATCTGTTAAAATCTTAACAACACAAAGTGGCAAGTACTAGCATTTGCCCCTAGTAGAAGAGAAAACAGATTTATGGTAAACTTAATTTTCCAGGGTCACATGGCTAGAAATTGGCAGCTAAGCTTTTGCATCCATATAGTCTGACTCCAAAACCACCATGTTATATTCCTTCCCACCAGAGTATGTTTGTATCTTGATGTTATGAGTGAATGGATAAAAATTAATGACCATAAAAAGTGAATAACGAATATGGGAGGTATTGGGATGATTGCACAAATAGAATATTTGACCACTGCAATAGGGATAAAAGTGAAGAAAATGGGTACAGCAGATTAACTTGCACATAGATTTTGTTCTAGGATGATAAAGAAACTCTCTCTAATAACTTTTATGCTCAGAGATGTATGGTGAGTTGCCCTAGTGAAAAGAAAGAGGGAAGGGACAAGACAGGTTTGAAGAAAGACACTGTAGTAGGTGTCAGCTTAGGCTGCCATAGCAAAATACTGGGTGGCTTAAACAACAGAGATTTACTTTCTTGTCATTCTGTAAGCTGGAAGTCTGAAATCAAAATGCCGTCATGGTCGAATTCTAGTGAGGTTTCTCTTCCTGGCTTACAGGTGGCCTCCTCCTTGTGTCCTCACAGAGATGTATGGTGAGTTGCCCTAGTGAAAAGAAAGAGGGAAGGGACAAGACAGGTTTGAAGAATGACACTATAGTAGGTGTCAGCTTAGGCTGCCATAGCAAAATACTGGGTGGCTTAAACAACAGAGATTTACTTTCTTGTCATTCTGTGAGCTGGAAGTCTGAAATCAAAATGCCGTCATGGTCGAATTCTCGTGAGGTTTCTCTTCCTGGCTTACAGGTGGCCTCCTCCTTGTGTCCTCACAGAGCAAAGAGACAGAGGCTTGGTGTCTCTTCCTCTTCATATAAGGGCACTAATCCCATCATGATGACTCTTCCCTCATGACCTTATTTAACATCTTTATCTAATTATCTTCCAAAGGCTCCGTCTCCAAACACCACCACATTAAGGGTTAGGGCTTCAACATATAAATTTTGGAGGGACACAATTAAGTCCATAGCAGTAGGAAATAGTTATCCTGGATAATGCAAGATCAAATTGAAGAAATAAGCACCAATGCAGAACAAATGTACAAAGAATTGGAAAACATGAGCAAAATAATATGAGATATGGAAGAGAGATCTGGAATACCTAATGTGTGAATAATATAATTACTAGGGGGCAAAAGGGAACAGATGAGAAATAATGAACAAAGAAATAATAGAATACAGCTTCACTGAACTGAAGAAAAGACTTGAAACTTCAAAAATGACCATTGGGTTTTAGGCACAATTAACAAGATGCCCATACATATTATGGTAAAAATTTGTAAACTTCAAAGTTACAGAGAACAGAGTACAATGCCGTCTAACTTCCAGCAGCCCAACGAAAGCCAGAAGATAATGGAATAGTACTTCAAAATATTAAGAGAAAATAACAATTAATGTGTAATTGTGAATCCAACAAAACTATCTACCTTTAAATAATTGAGATAAATAAGAATATATTCAGAGAAACATAAAATGAGTATTTACAACCATGATTGCATTTTGTAAACAAGAGTATACTAATTCCTGATTTGGTCATCATACATTGTACACAGGTATTGATATTCAATTCTGTACCCCACAAACATAATAAAGTAAAATCTATTATGTTTCAATTAAAAAAAGAAGTAGAAATTCCTAAAGGAAAGAAGAAGTGTGGCAGAGCCAGTGCTGTGTGTTCACTGACCCATTTCCTCTGAGAGGTGACTGCAGTCAGATGGAGGCTATAATACAGGTTCTGATTAATGAGCCATGAGAAGAAGGGACGTGAAGGACTGGTGGCATGTGTGATCCCAGGATCGCATCACCATATGATGGGTCTTCATCAACTTGGGTTCCTGACTGACTGAGGAGAGGCAGCCCCACTCACCCTCATTTGACATGTGCTGTGGATGAGAGATAAGTTTTTGGTAGTGAACCCACTGAGATTTCAGGTTAAGTTATTGCCTCAGCATAACCTGCCTATTCTAGACAATACAAAAAAAACCCCCCGAGATTAAGAAGCTGATGAGCAAAGACAGTAGTAAACATGCAGAAAAATCTAAACAAGCATTCTGTGTAATTCTGTTGTAAAAAGAAAAAGGAAGTTTAATTCGTAGGGTTAAAAAAAACAGAATAGTGTTGTAGCTAGTGAACAAAACCCATTGCCTCTGCTTCCTGTCACCTGGCTAGACGACATTTCTCAGCTCCTCTTGCGATCATTTGTGGCCATTGACTAAGATGGTCTCCATGACTTTTTTTCCCTTTTAGCTCCTCAGAATAGAGATAACCTACAAGATGATTTAGGAGTCACATTTTAAAAATAGCACATCTACAAGTTGGAAGCAGCCTGAATCTTGAATCACTGTTTAAAGTGACCACCACTATTTTCTCTAGACTTGCACATGAGTAGAAAACAAACTTTTATTATGTGAAGTTACTGAGATTTTTGTGGTTTATTAAGTAAAGACCACTAAAGAATATATAATCTTAAAATGTTCAGGCCATTCATAAAATTGATCATATTCCATTTGATAAAGGAAGTTTCAATGAATTTTTTAAAAAGGGGTATCACACAGATCATTTTCTCTGACCAAAGTGCAATCGAATTGGAAATCATTAGAAAAATTGATTAAAACAATGCATCTGTTAAATAAGAAATCAAATTTATAAATAACTCTTGGGTGAGAAAATAGATATCACTAAATATTTAGAACAATTAAGTCTAAAAGAATGAAATTACAATGTGTCAAAATTTGTGCAATGTAGCTAGCGGAAAAATTATAGTTTTAAATGTTCATATTCAAAAAGAAGAAACGCTGAAAATTAAAGAGCTAAGGATCTAACTTAATAAATTAGAAAAGGAATAGCAGGATAAACCCAAATATAGTACAGGAAACAAAATAATAAGAACAGAAAGTAATTTAAATGGAAAACAAATTTTAAAGAGATATAATTAATGATGATAATGATGATGGTGGTGATAATACCACTAACACATAATATTTGCTATGTAATACACCAGGCACTAATTTAAGTGCTTTAGATGTATTAATTTCTTTAATCCTGGAAGTCACCTTTTGAGATTGGTACTATTATTATCTTCATTTTTGCAAGAAAAGAAACTGAAGCATAGACAAATCTAATAACAAACTCCAAAGGCAATTTTTTTAAAACAAAAGTAATAAAATAGACAAAACTTCGGTGAAATTAATCAAAAGATAATAATAGAAGATACAAGTAATGAAAATATGAATTAAAAATGGGTTAGAACTACAGATAAAATAACAATCTTAAAGACACGATAAGAGAAAAATCAGTAGAAACAGCACTGAAGAAAGGATGGCTTTGGCTTTGGCTTTGGTATTGGGTCCAATTTCAAACTCAGCATTTTGGAAGCTGAATAGCTTAATGCCTATTTTAGCACTATATCCTGCATCCTTGAAATTCTGCATTGTCTATACTTATGTGATTACATAGTTTTCTATCATACATAATCACTGTAACTATGTAATAGGATCAAGATATATCCTTTGAATTTATTGTTAATATCCAAATTTTCATTTTCTAATGTAGGTAAACATTTTAGATATAACTTGAAAAAAAATTTTCTTCTGCAACTTATATAGTAAATGTTGTTAGTCAATTGTAGTATAAACGTTTGTCATTGAAAGAATAAAACGCTGCAATAATTAGTAACTTCATATACGCAATGATTATTATCAAGAACTAGATATGTGGGGAAATAGTGACAATGAAAACATTAACATAGAGTACGTTGGTGACTTAAATTTAATATAACTTTATGAAGAAAATGTCATTCTTTGAGACCTCAACTCTGTATTATTTACATAACAATACAAAACAATAATCATGATTAGATTGTATGATAATTCTGGATAGAATTATTTGGTGTACTAACTGTGGCAGACATACCCTAAACTGACCCTCAATGAGTCATGTCCTTATATAACATCGCCATTCCCTTGCTTACAGTATGTTGTGTAAGACTGTGTTAGCACACTGAAGAGGCACAATCTCTTGCTAGCCTTAGGCAAATTGCCACGTGTAGAGAACATCACATGACAGGGAACTGCGGTGGCCTCTAGGGGGCAAGGCTTTGAGGAACTGAATTCTATCAATGAACAGTGAACTTACTGACCATTCATAATCTGTGCCATGATGTATGAATTTGGACTTCGAGGTTGGCCCAGCATAGCATGGATTCTCAGTTACGTGATGTAGTAGCTGTTCGACTTGCAGTATTTTTTTCAAGTCATCAGAGAATTAGCGTCTGCAATGGCAAAACAAGAGCAATATTAGTATCCCTGCAGTGTTGCTGTGAGGACTGGAGGTAATGTATATAAAATTTCAGGTACCTAGTAGGTTCTCAATTACAGTTATTGTGAAAGGTAATGAGTGGAGGTCACTGACCTTTCCAAGCCTCTGCCTTTCATCTGGTAATTGCACCTACAACATTGTTGGGAGGATTCAATAAGGTAACAGAAAGGAAGTCCCTTGCCTGGTGCATAATAAGTGCTCATTGAGAGGTAGCTATCCAAATACTAAGAATGCCTTTTCCTTCATATGTATACATATACATATACATGTACAAATACATATAAATATACATATACATGTACGGAGAGAAAGAATACCAATACTAAAATTAGCTCATCTGACAAACTTTTCTAAACAGTAAAGTTGACAAAAAAAATTAGGATCTATGACTAGTTCTGAAACCACTTCTCATTCTGAGCAAAAATATTCCTCAAGATGTCTCAGAGAGGAGTCTATTTCTCTTATATAAACTATCATTGCCATTTCTCTTTCAGAAAATGAAACCATCATTTCCAAAAAGGAAATGGATGTAAATCCGCATCTTCCGCCACACTCATCACATCTTACAGCTTTCTGCAATTCCGTCTCTTACTCTTCACTCTCAGGATTCAGATACAGCCATTGTGTAATTATATGTTTTTCAAGAGAAATTGATGAGTGTGAATACTCTGAAACAGTATCTTGCTTCCTTCAATAAAACACAATATTTTCTATTTCTACAGATGACTTGAAAAGCTGGAGCAATCAGTACCTACCACTTTTCACTCAAAAAGAATGCACAACCCTGCTGCCCACAGTGCAGTGGTTCTCATCTATGACCTTAAGCAGCAAACATACACTGTCAAGTTCTAAGATTTTAGATGCAGATGAGCTTGATAGTTCCATCTTACTGATAAAGAGCACTTGGCAGATTCAAAGAATGTTTACAGAAACTATCCCCTTTGACCCTCTCAGGCACAGAAGGTATTATTATGCCTGTGTAATAGAAAGGAAAAGAATATACACTCAGAAGTAGGTGCCTTTCTCAAGCGTACTTCATGAGTAAGTGTCAAGGCCAGGGCTGGCATCCTGGCATCTCTTCTCTTTAGTGGTTTTTTTCAAAACTCATAATGGAGGTACCTTTGGACAATTATGATCTTGAGCTTTCAGAATTTGATGAAAGTTGTGTTTGAGCCTCAGCTCTTCCTAGCTATGAGATTTTCATATTTGTAAAATGGAGTTAGTAACCGGACATTTGGAGTCATAGAAAGATTAAACAGATAATATTTGCAAAGTACTCAGCACTTAATAAAACTTCAATGTTAGCTCTAATAATTATCATAAGAGAAATGTATTCTGCTATCATTTATGAATAATTCTCCATCTACATAGGAAATGTTCAGTATACAATACCGATTTCTATTGAATAGAGATGGTTCTGGGAACAAAAAAAAAAACTTTACCATTTGGAAAAATGGAATAAATTTCTTTTCCTGGGGTTCATAAAAAATGAAACACTTATCAAGTTGCACTTCAAATAATATAGGTTTTCCATGCTCTTGAAAAGGCATATTTTCACAGGCAAATGAGGCAAAATATGCCTTTTGTCATTCTAAAAACCCAAGTGGGCCAGTTTCAGTGAAGGCTTAGGAATATATATTTTTTTCTTAAATGAAAAAAATAGTTTCTCTAAGACCATATCTATTTTATCTTTATATCTAGGCAAACTTCTTATATAGAACCTCAATCAAGAAAAAACATAGGGCTTTATGTCACTATAGAACTTGGTAAATGGAAGTTTTTCATTGATTTTGATCGGTCTCATCAAAATGACTTCATATTTTGACATCAGGTAGATAGACACAGCTTCACAGAAAGGAAGAGAGATATATAGCATTTCATCAAAGAGAGGATACGGATTGGCAGATATTAAGGTGAATGGCTCAAATATTTTGTCACTGCTTTTTAAAGTTTGCTTTATGTTTATATTTTGAATGTTCTTCTCCTACTGGCAATGTCAGGAGAAGAACTGAAGTAATTGCATGTCAAGCAACTCAGTGTAGCATAAATGTGACCATATTAAAGAGTTTTTCAATGTTCCTAATAATGAAAAATAAATCAAATAACAATTTTTTTCTAGAATATAAACTAAGGTAAGAGGTGCTCAAATTAGCTTGAAAGATTTGAATTGTGTCTCTATGGGTTCTCAGAAGTAGCAATCAATATAAGATATATGAGTATATATGATTTCCAAAATTAAACAATGGATCTTTGTCCTAAAGCTAGAATGTTAGCTTTTCAGTAAATGAACTCAAAAGAAATGAATTCAAAATAGAGAAAGAAAGCAGATATTGATCCTATTTCAAACTTGTTTGCTGGAAAGAAAAAGAAATTACACAAGTCTGTTATTACCAAGTGATGGCATTAGATGGCATCATCAGTGATTCCACTTTCTTGGAACATCGTATGAATGATATGCGTAATGACTGAGTGAGATCACAATGAAAAGAATCAGTGAATCACCACTCACCAAATGACTCTCAGAGCCAATAATTTTTATCTTAAATGTAAATGAATGAAAAACATATGGAAAGAAATTTAGTTCAGAGTGATTGAAGGCTCGTGGAAGAATGCCAAGAAAAAGATCATCTTCATGCATTACATTCCAAAAATCTTTGGTTTCAGGCTTGACAGCGTCTAGTAAGTTCCCCTGTCCAAAGACACATAAGGAGTACTGTTGTTTCCATCACACTGTGAATAGTGGGGCTCTGTTTATAAGCTTGTGCAGCTCAGTTTCAAATATTTTACTGGAAAAAGATACTGGAACACCTTTCTGTAAGAGACTTTTGTGATCAGTTGTTGTCATGACTGGCCCATGAAGTGAAAAAGAAAAAAAAAAACTATTCTCTACTCCAAATTAAGATAGGCGAGAAGAAACAGCCAACAAGGCTGCTTTAGATCTCCAGGGATCTTGGTTTTCCGCTTCACTTCTGTGCAGTAGCAAACTGACTTACAAGTTCTTCCCCCACTTTGCCTCTCTTAATATTCTGAATTAGTTAAGGTTCTTTGGGTTACATTTAATAATAGAAATCAAATTATGCCAATGCAAGAAAGGAGGAAAGAAATGAGGAAAGCAGGATGGGAAAAGCCTTGGGGGCTTCAGGACTTCATCTCTCCATCGATCTTTGTCCCTCTTAGCACGTGTGCTTCTCTTCGTCTCGCTTCAGTTCAACTTTCTTCACCTCTTCTCATAGCGGAAACAAAGTGGTCATTTCTACACCTGAAATGACTGACAGCCTCTTAGCCCCAATGACAAATTCCTGAGAAAGAAGTAATCTGATTGGCCCAGCTTCAGTCAGGAGAACCTCCCCACCACTCCACTCACCTACGTCCAGGGTATGGGATTATATGTGACAAACGCTGTTATCAGATCCAGAGTATGGGCTTGAGGTGTGACGAGCAGTTCTGAAACAGGGGGGACTGGGTTGACTGTTACCCCAGAAGTTGTCATCTACTTTTTGTTTTCTATTGTCAGGGAAGAAATATTCACATAGACAGGATTTTTCTGTATACTTTTATTTTGAAACTCAAACCTCTTTTCCCTCCCCTGAAACATTATTTTGTTTTTAATATGTCCAGACCAAAGAGCTGATATAGAGAATGATTTTGAGAAGCATTTGCAGATGAAGAGGCACCAAGTGAATAGCAACTACGGTAACTTGGTGGTTGTGTTTGTGGTATACGCTTGCTCTTCTGAGCACACTTAAAGATCATAGTTCTGTCCTGGCTCATCCTAATTATGCTGGGGAATAGCTGGAAAACCAGGAGAGAGGGAAAGACTGCCTCTCATTCATTATGTGATCTATGGGGCATAAGCTTCAAACAAAGGATACTCTAATGATAAAAGCAATAAGATTATGAAAAATCTTTTTTTCTTTTAATTTTTTAATTAATATTATTTTTTTACATTCTATGAAGTTGTTGCAGAGCAGTTGGGAGAAAGGGGGAGAGGTGAAAGGGAGGGAAATGGGATGGAAGAAGGAGGGAGGATGAGGGGTGGGGTTGAGGCCTGTGGCACCCCCCTTATTCCCACAGGGGAGATCAGGGGACTTCCAGCCTTCCAGCAGTGGTTTGGTCATTGCCGGGCTGGGTGCAGATGTTAGGGTGGTGTGGCAAAAGCTCTCACCCCCCAGCACCCCAGCTTGGGAACCCAGTGCCCTTCTTACTGTGGCTCAGTGGTCATCACTGGGCTGGTTGTGTGTGTCAGGAAGGCATGGCCGAGGCCCTCAACCCCCCACC
Organism: Galeopterus variegatus; assembly: GCF_000696425.1. NCBI lineage: Eukaryota > Metazoa > Chordata > Mammalia > Dermoptera > Cynocephalidae > Galeopterus > Galeopterus variegatus. The sequence goes on along the minus strand of NW_007734756.1, from coordinate 42,171 downwards.
ACCCCAGCTCAAGAGAGCCTGGGGCACTTCCTGAAGCAGCTCAGTGGTCATCATTGAGCTGGTTGCACATGTTGGGGGAGTGTGGCTGAGGCCCTCAGCCCCCCACCACACTGGATTGGGAGAGCGTGGGGTGCTTCCTGCAGAGGCTCAGTGGTCGTTGCTGGGGTGGTTGTGCATGTCAGGGGTTGTGGCTAAGGCCCTCATCCCCCACCCTTAGGATTGGTTGAGGGTATTGGGGGGCATGGCTCAGGCCCCCTGCCCTCCCCCCTTTCTGGTTTGGTAGTCCAGGGGACTTTCAGTCCTTCTAGGTGTTATAGGTGTTCTTTGGTGAAATGAGACATTTACTAGTTAATATCAAACTTGCCTCTGGTTGTGGGCACTTTGTTTTTTCTTTCAGTTCTGTGTTGTATAATTTGCTGTTCCCACCACTTAAACTCTGGGCTTGAACTAATTTGTAGTCCTTTGCTTACTTCTAAAATGGGGGAACTTCCTGTGGGGATCCGTACTTGAGCTCTGTGATTGAGCTAAATTGCTGCTTTGCTGCTGATTCCATAGGGAAGGCTTTTTGTGTAGCTCAGGTTTTAATGATTGTCTTTATAGGTACTTCCAGGTCTAGTCAGATCTGGTGCATCTGGGTTGTATAGAAACTCCGGTCTGGGCCTGAGTCTTTTCATCAAACTTCACTCCATGTAATTCTATATTCCTGACCAGTCTCCTCTGAGTGGGCCCATGCTGATTGGGAGGCAAATCAGCTGTCCTTGCTGTGCCCCAGTGTTCCCCTGCTGGGCCCGCCTCCCCCACTGCCCGTACTCCAAACACTTTCCTTGGGATGGGTCAAGCTCCGGTCCCTTGCGATGACTCACTAGCCTCTGAGTGACTCCTTTTTTTTTTTTTTTTTTTTTTA
>NW_007734756.1:32522-40267 GCF_000696425.1 Galeopterus variegatus | reverse complement strand
TTTTTTTTTTTTTTTTTTTTTTAGTTGTCATGGCTTCTCATTCCTATGGCGGTCCACAGGAACCCTATTAGTGGTCTTGCTGGCCGTGGGCCACCAAGGCCCTTTTCTCCCCTGCCATCTCCAAGCAGCTTCATCCAAAGGGCACAGCTGTGGCTTTTGCCAGCTCCTGCTCTGTGTGCTCAGCAGCTCCAACCTGGAAGCAGGCGGGATTTGAAACAGTCAGAGCAGTTTTTTCCTTTTCTCATCATGTTTCTCCTGCCTTCATGCATTCTGTATGTCTCTCTTCCTCTTCCCCTGAGCTCTGGTGGCTCCAGCTTGGCTGTCTTTGCTTTTTTATAGTTGTAAATTCGTTGATTTCTAGGGGAGAGTGACTGGAAGTCAACTACGAGAAATCTTGAAGTGGTTTATTCATTAGCTCTTCATTCTTAAAAGGCATGTCATGCCATGCCTGATTTCCATATGATGCTGTGTTCTGCAGAGCATAATTAAAATCATCAACAACAATAAACACATATCAGATCATTAAAATATGTAAGATGCAAAACTATCCCTATATGATTTCCAATGCATTTCAACAGTTGTTTTTTATGTAGTATTGCATAGTACTTACCAAATGGGTGTTGAAGTTTGAATGTCAATTCCAGCTATGCTCTTCACCAACCATGTGACTAGGGCACATTACTTAAAGTCTCCAGTCTGGATTTATTTCTTTAATTTTTATGTGACTAATAAAATTTGCTGTATATGATTGTTGTGAAGATCAAAATAGGTATTTTCCAGAATCCAGTCTACAGCACAATTTTGACAATTATTAGGTATTATTAATTTTTTTACTTTTCAAACAACTTTGTTTAGACAAATGTGATAGGTATTATGTTGTCAATTCTGAATATCAATAAACATAAGGTAAATTTTCCACAGGTATGTAGATAAATTGCTTACTGCTTAAGCTTATTTTGTTGCAGTTAATGATAGAAATCAAATTGATTTCTCTGTGTGAGCAAAAAGCAAAGAGCAAGGGATGCAGAGGGGACCTAGAACCAGGGACAAAAAAGACATAGCAGCTAGGGCAGAGCTGGCTGGTCATCCCCAGAGTTCATTCTCCCATTCTTCCTTGGTCATCACATTGTGACTTTTAGCAGGTCTCATCACCACTCAGAAAAATGATGACATTTTCTAGTCTTTTTTATAGCTGTGTGTGGTCCATTGGCCAATGGGATGCTAGTAAAATGTGCCAGGTGTTCAACAACCAGAAAGTTTTCTTCAGGTGAAAGGGTCACCTCTTTTGTCTTTGTGTTGTCTGTGATGGAAACACAATGGCAGAGCTCTAACAGTTTCCTGAACCATGAGATGACCTTGGGATCTGAAGCCATGTATGTCAGAGCAATAAAAGAAGAGGAATCTAGATCCCTGGCACTAGGGACCATCACATCAATCTTAAATTACACCTTTTTTGGAGGTAAGATGGAAATACATTACCTTGGTTAAGCTATAATTTTTTTTCTCATACTTGCAAACAAATTTTGAATGTTTGTAACCAAATTTAATCCTGACTAGTTTTATCAGCATTATCCAAAGACAAAAGTATGCTGAGTGTCTATGATAGGCTAAGTATAGTGCCAGGCTTTGAGGTCAAACACAATGTCAGATAGTCCTGAGGAATTTTCTAGCTAGCTAGGAAAATAATATGCATACTTTAAACAAGAAAAATCATGATACCACCATGATACAAAGATAGCGGAGATACTACCACCATGACACAAATGCATTCTAGGATTTATTGGCTGAAACTTATCATAAGCAGGGGAATGGTGGAGCACACACTATATCCCAGGCTGGCCATATTAGAGGTCTGCTTAGGCCCAGTATGCCTAGGCTCAAAGTACCACAAGAAGTATCCCAGTAGTAACAGGACCATACCCCATATGTGCTGTGCCTTATAGGACCAAAGGCTGTGGAAAAATGAAGTGAAGTTCCCTGGATAAGTAAATGGAATTAGAAAGGAAGATCCTCCAGAGCTCAGCAGCTGATATGAGCTTGTACATGACTGTGTAACCCCCAGTCTACCTTGCTTGTCTTAAATGGCCAATTTGCGATACAAGGCACCTCTGGTTCAGGTGACACTGTTCTATGTTACCCCATGCAGGGAGAGCCTGTTTGCGTGTTTCCCCACAGTTCTAAGAGAAACACCATAAAACATAGCATGTACAACAGTAAGATGTGGGGGACAAAGTTTGGACCAAATTGAAATAGGGGAGGGGCTGGACCAAGTATTTTATAGATTTACTTAATAAAATATATAAAACTCACTATTTTCCAATCACTAATTTGTTTAATCTTCACAACAACTTCATGAGGTAGGTACTACTATTATTCCCATTTTAGAAATGAAGAAACTGAGGCACCGAGATGTTGTTAGACATGTAAAGTCACACAAATAGTATGCAGTGGAGTCAGGGTTTGAACCCAGGCTGCCAGGCTCTGCCTAAGGTTGTCCTCAAGTTAATTTAACTGGTATGTGTGCTATGTGCAGTACTCCACTAGACACTCTACATACATTATTTCATTTAATCGTCTCAATAATCCTAAGAAGTAGATGCTATTGTTAGCTCCATTTCATAGATATGCAAACAACAGATCAGAGAAATTAAGTTATTCATCCCAAGGTCCAACAGCTTTAAAATGAATGAGCTAAGATTTCAACCTTAGTCTCTCGGACTCCAGAGCATCCACTAATAAGCACCACACCATATTACAGAATGTGCAAGATGGATTAAGGAAGAGAGGAAAGGGGACATTAATGTAATTCAATCTGAGTGGAGGAAGGAACTTGAATCTAAACATGGGAGCGCCAGGGGCAATGAGAACCCATACATTCCTGTATCATTAATGCAATAATTTAGTTTTCTTTTAAAAGGGAATGTTTTATTCATTGGTATAAATATAATCATAAACTGCATTGCATGGGGCAGTTTATGAAAGGAGGGAGATCCAACTGCAAGAGATCTAAAATGAACAAAGAACCCTTCTGAAGTTTAGCTTGGGGAGCTCAGAATTTAAATTTATACCCCCTGGCTGGATTGAAAAAATACAAAAGCCAAACTGCCAGGTTAGCCTTGGAATCCTTACGTTGCCCACCAAGAAGCATACGTTCTGATTGAGTGTTGAGCACAGCAGGAAATATCATTACAGACCTGGAATCCAGATTTCTACCAGAAAATGTGAAGCATCTGGCAGTTTTGAAAGGTAATCTTTCCAGATTTACTTTCACATAAACTATACTCCACTACAGCACCAGAAATCATGGGGAAAGATTGTTTTTAATATAGTGGTTCAGAGGAAAGCACAGGGAAACTTAAATGAAGACAGCATTTCATCTCCAGGCCTTGATTAGCAAAAATAGCACACCCAGACCTTACTTATTTGTTAAGAAAGGTGGGCTCACTTGGCTAGTCTTGAGTCATTTCCCAATGCCTCCTATCTAGCACATTAATTTCCAGGGAATTCTGTGGGGTGCCTCTTTTCTGAAGCAATTGGTCATTGATTACCCATTAGTTTGGTGGTGGTTATTTTTCTCTACAGGAAGCTAAGTGAAGTTTCAAATTATCTTCCATGACTTTGCTGTGAGCACAGCACCAAGTTTCTTTTTTATTCATTGGAAAGACAGGTTTCTGTTTTTTTGTGTTTTGTTTTCTTAAATTACATCTCTAGTTTTAAATCCATGTGAATTGAAGTGAAACACATTGTTTTCTTTTTTCCTTTTTTGGAGAAGTAAATGTGGACGGAGCCATGCCTAAACACTTGAGAAAATATTTTCATAGTTTTTATCACACTTCTAACATCTCTTAGATGATTTATCTTAGTGTAAGATAAATGTGTAGCATGTCCTGCTACAAGCAAGAGAAGTTCAAAGTATAGGTTAAACTTGGAGGTGGGTAAGATAGAAACTAGAGCAAAACAGGGTAACGTGAGAAATTCTCAATGATCAATATATGTCATGTTTCACAACATAATGAAATGGAAACAAGAGAGTTAAAAAAGAGACATCTTGGAAGAAGTCATTGATAGCAGAATGCACTATGTGAAATGTTTGAACTACATGAGAAATATAAAAGCCAAGCTGAAAATGTACACTTACATTATCAAGATTGTTAGACAACACTGCGGTATCGTTTTTCCAAAAGCAGCATGAATTTGAAACTTAATTACAATGAAGCAAATGTATAAAAGAAAAGTTTATTTCCTATTGTTGTTTGCCTGTAATTGATAGTGTGACAAATAATTGCACAGCTATTGTGTATGGCAGATAAGTAACTTCAGTTGAAATCTTGCCCTACATGGCAACCAAACAGCTGTTTATCATTGGCCTAATTATCAAGTTAATGAGATGCTAATTTCTATATTCATAAGGCATGCATGAACAAGTATTAGTGTATGCAAAACAGGGTTTAGTGACAAACTTAATAAATAAAATGGCAAGGTATTGGTAAATAAATGCAAATGGTTTTAAAACCTGGGACTTAATTTATTGGGAAATTGTACAATTCCATGATGCTTGCCCAGCCATCTACTGTGTTTAATGCATGTATAGCACTGACAGCAGCCTTCTTTTGCTCAGTAGTCTTGATTCAGCTCCTGCCGTGTCTATAGAACTCCTATTACAGTTGCTCAGTGGGGGCCAAGTATTAGTGTATGCAAAACAGGGTTTAGTGACAAACTTAATAAATAAAATGGCAAGGTACTGGTAAATAAATGCAAATGGTTTTAAAACCTGGGACTTAATTTATTGGGAAATTGTACAATTCCATGATGCTTGCCCAGCCATCTGCTGTGTTTAATGCATGTATAGCACTGACAGCAGCCTTCTTTTGCTCAGTAGTCTTGATTCAGCTCCTGCCGTGTCTATAGAACTCCTAGTACAGTTGCTCAATGGGGGTAGAATCAGACACACTGTGCAGATTTGTGGATGGCTGTTTCAATCCCAATGGGATTGTGGTGCCAGGTTTCCAATTTCCCCAGCACAAGATGGGATGCCCCTTTTTTAGGAAATTAATATTATTAGGAAAACCCTCCAATAAACACTGCAGTGAAACATGCTTTTTCCTTTTTCCCAGGCAACAGTGCCCCTGTGGGGAAAGTTTGCATAACATCCATGTTTGGAGTTTCCTTATTGATGTGGAGAGAGAAATCATTATTTAAAATAATAATAATAACAATAACAAAAGTAATAATAATAAGACTTAAGTAGTAAAACTGAATAGCAAAGCACATGACAGTATTCAAAATTTGTATTAAAGGCCTAGAGTGGCAGGAAGGAAAATGATTTTTTTCTTTTTTGGAAGTAGAATTTCAGACTTTTGAAGAGATTGGGAAATGCTGCCTTATGGCATCTCCTTCTTGTCATAGAACAATAAGGTCACTAAAGTGAGGGCTTTGGGGGCAACTAATCTGCTATGAAGAGATTAGATGCCTTGGTGACTGCTGTGGATTGATCAAAATGTGTCCCCCAAATTTCATATATTAGAAGCTTAATCCTCACTGTAATTGTTGAGGGTGGGAAATCCTATTATGGTAGTTGAACAGTAGGGCCTTGAAGAGGTGATTAGATTGTAGGACCATGCAGCAGTGAATGGATTACAATTAGTGGCCGTGGGTGTGGTTTGGAGGGACTTAAAAGGAGAGTGAATGAGGAGGTTAGTCTCTCTCTGTGATGCCATTTTGCAATGTGACACCCTGCCATCACTAAAGTCACCACCAAAGAAAGCCTTCACCAGATGTGTTTGCTGGACTTTGGACTTCCCAGCCTCAGAAACTATAAGAAATACATTTTGTTTCTTACAAATTACTCAGTTTCATGTATTTTTGTTATAAACGACAGAAACAGATTAATACAGTGACCTACTCGCACCTTTCTGGTATGCACAATGTCATGCAGAAGGAGAAAGCAAAGCCCTTATAGCAGAGCTACACAGCCTGCCAGTCAACTTCCCTCCTTCAATTTTCAGTGTGGCCACAGAAATGGCATGTCAAACAGTTTACAGTGAAAACCCAGGAGAGACAGGAGAAGTTGGTATCAAGAACGTGGACGGTGTGTCTTTTTTTTATAATCTGAAAAATGACAATCCTGATTGAGATGTGTGGAGCAATGTCACGTCTAAGGTTGTATCATTGTTCATTTCCCAAATTGAAAACTGATAGCAGGTGCTGAGTGAATGAAGGTGCATATGTTCAGTTAGTGGTATCTCCTTGTAATATGCTCCCAATCATGTTTTGAATCTCTATTGTTGAAAGTAACCAGTTTCAACAGTTTATTCTTTTATTCTAATGACATGATTATTATGATAACTCCACCTTGCATTTTATGTTTTATGTTAATTGACTGGAGTTTTACATTATATCTGAAAGGTTAGGCTCCATGTAAGTCCATTTCATCATTTTACAGTAGTTACTGAAGCCCAGGTTATAGTGATTGTCTGCAACAGAGCTGGGACGAGAACTCTAAACTGGTTCTCACTCTTCCTTCCTTTCTACTTCAGTAATCAAGCTGAAAATTGGTCAGTGTGTCTAACATGGTGTGCCTTAAAAATGTGCTTGTAACATGTAAAACAGAAAAGTGTCTGATGTCTGACATGATTATAAAATGGGACCTTCTGATTTTCCTGTACACCCTTGTAAGTAGGCATGTGTCTTCAGGGAATAAGAATACAATTCAACACTTAAAACTGGAAATCTCTGCTATTAACAGAATACCTCATTTTCTAGTAAAAGTTTTCCTTCATCATTCAAAGGGAATAAAGGTATAGAGACTTCAACTTATTCACTTCAGCAAACACTTATAGAGAACTCATCACGTAACTGGAATCTCAGACTGCATGGCCTCATGTTATGAGGGTGTGTTCTTCACAGTGGAAGATTGGAGCCATTTTCCAGGCTACTCAGGTGCTATTTGGAGCAAACAGTGTGGTAAGAATTACATGGCTGTTGATCAAATGCAGTTAATTATAAAATATTTGATTCTGTCGGTTTGGGTCAAAACTGCCTTAATGAATCATCATGGACTTGTTTTACTCTTCATTATTTCTTTAGACCCAGGACTATAAGTACCAGTGATTTGCAAAAATAAAGTGGAGTCAATTCTGGGACTTTTGAGGGGAGATGGGAATATACACAGCAATGGAATTGGAGTTTTCAAACTTTGGTGTATATCAGATACACCGGCAGCTCATTAAAAGCACAGCTACTAAAGAGCTATTAAGGATCAATCTCCAACTTCTTGAATCCAAGTCTCCAGAAAAGGGACATGAGCACCTTCATTCTTAATAGGCTTTGTAGGTAAATTTGATATTTACTAAGTCTGAAATTCCCTAGGTGGTTCTTTGACCTCCATGGAGACAAACCCTGTCTATCTCATGAAGTTCTGAATCATCAGTGCCAAGAACATAATCAGCACTTAATAAGTATTCTTGAATGTATTAATTAATGAAAAACTAGATCCTCAGGTAAGTATTATAAAACCAGAGACAAAGAACAAAGAGTAAGATGCCATCAAAGCAATGAAGATGCCTTACTTAGGTCAAAGCACTAGGATGACCAAATTCAGAACTCATCTAGGAATAAAAAGTTCCTCAAAACCAAGTCAAACAAAGTCAAAAAAATGTCCACATAGTCTTTGCAGGACTGAGCATATATGAAAACCACTATGCTAGACCAAACAGAACCTCACACAGGCTGCCTGATTTCCTAAG
>NW_007734756.1:28487-31730 GCF_000696425.1 Galeopterus variegatus | reverse complement strand
TCAAGGGAGGTATTTTTCCCCCTTCCTCCATCCAATGTCAGTGTTGAAACAAACAAGTTTCTATAACTGTTAACTCTTCTTAATGTTGTGTTTAATTCTTATTTACCCCTGAACTGAGAGTTTAGAATCGTTTGTGCAGGAATCGGCTATTAGAATCCCAGTATCTTCCTCTCTCTCTCTCTGTGTGTGTGTGTGTGTGTGTGTGCGTGTGTGTGTGTGTATTTAGTGGAACATTAGATAACATTGCAACTCAAAATCAAGGGCATTTTATAATGTGATAAAATATGGGTTATTTCTACCGTGATTAGGCTAAAATTCCAGCTGAGTGGCTGTAGTGGATTGAATTATGTCCCCGCAAACTGACAGAAGCTTGAATTGTGTCCCCCAAGTTTTACCTATTGGAAACTTGGCCCCCACTGTGACTGTTAGGAGGGCAGAAAATCTTGTTATGGTGACTGAAGGGTGGAGCCTTGAAGAGGTGATGGGATTGTGGGACCATGCTGTAGTGAATGGATTAAAAATGGTGGTCGGGGCATAGTTCTGAGGGTTTTAAAAGAAGAGAGAAGAGAGTCTGTCTCTCTCTCTGCTCTCTCTGCTTCCACCATCTTGTAATGTGAGACGCCTGGGTCACTGTTGCCACCACCAGATGGACTTTGGACTTCCCAGTCTCAGAAACTGTAAGCAATAAGTTTCATTTTCTTTATAAATCACCCAGTTTCAGGTATATATGTTATAAGCAACAGACACAGACTAATATAATAGTCTTGGAGTCTACGAGGAGAACAATGGGGTGTCTACGTCTGCCTAAAGGAAGCTGTAGTTAGAAAACGAAGTTCAGATCCTGGCAANGATAAAATATGGGTTATTTCTACCGTGATTAGGCTAAAATTCCAGCTGAGTGGCTGTAGTGGATTGAATTATGTCCCCGCAAACTGACAGAAGCTTGAATTGTGTCCCCCAAGTTTTACCTATTGGAAACTTGGCCCCCACTGTGACTGTTAGGAGGGCAGAAAATCTTGTTATGGTGACTGAAGGGTGGAGCCTTGAAGAGGTGATGGGATTGTGGGACCATGCTGTAGTGAATGGATTAAAAATGGTGGTCGGGGCATAGTTCTGAGGGTTTTAAAAGAAGAGAGAAGAGAGTCTGTCTCTCTCTCTGCTCTCTCTGCTTCCACCATCTTGTAATGTGAGACGCCTGGGTCACTGTTGCCACCACCAGATGGACTTTGGACTTCCCAGTCTCAGAAACTGTAAGCAATAAGTTTCATTTTCTTTATAAATCACCCAGTTTCAGGTGTATATGTTATAAGCAACAGACACAGACTAATATAATAGTCTTGGAGTCTATGAGGAGAACAACGGGGTGTCTACGTCTGCCTAAAGGAAGCTGTAGTTAGAAAACGAAGTTCAGATCCTGGCAACTCCTTTTGATTCTGTAATGTCCTGGAAAATGAACCAGGGCACCCTGATTTCATAGACCACTTTGGGTTATCTTCGTGCTATTTGCCACGGTTATTGATTCACTGTGAGATCACCTTTCTAATCTCTTTGTGCATCTTTCTAATCTCCACCAGCATATACTAGGTATTCATCTAGTGTTTACCAAACTCCGTGTTCTAGAATGTATCAGTCTAAACCCTCCTTGAGTTGGCTCAGCTCTCAAAATAGAAACTCTTTCTTGAGTTGGATACTAAGGTCTGTCCAGTAGTTACTTCTGGACAGTATCAGGTAAATTATACATGGTTTCTAGGCAAATATTTTCATAAAATTCTTAACATTTGCAGTTAGTTCTTTTAAATATTTCTCTCTTGTTCTGGATACAGCTCCTGAGATCAGATGAATTTCTGTGTTTTGTTTTGCTTTTGTTGTTTCCCCCCTGAAGAAATTGTGTTATAAATTCTCACTTTAACTAAAACCAGTCTGTTTTTTCATAAGAGCATNAGTTCTTTTAAATATTTCTCTCTTGTTCTGGATACAGCTCCTGAGATCAGATGAATTTCTGTGTTTTGTTTTGCTTTTGTTGTTTCCCCCCTGAAGAAATTGTGTTATAAATTCTCACTTTAACTAAAACCAGTCTGTTTTTTCATAAGAGCATAAAATGCATTGTGATGGTAGCTGGATTGTTGATTTTCTGGCTTAGCTCATGGTCTGTTCATTCTCCCTCCCTGAACAAGACAAAACAATTTTCTGTGGAGTGTTCTAGATTGCAGGCTGCATTTGGAAAATATATTTATTTTGCTTAGTCTATTATTCCTTTATTAGCACCTAAAGTTGACTGTCTTTGACTTCAGTTTTTTCCCCCCAAAACTCGAATTTCACATTTATCATTTATTTTCTTTTTTCTTGACTTTTATGAGGTGAGAGCCCCCATAAAATTCTGTGGCTCTCTTAAAACAACTACTTTGAAGTGCCCTTGGCAATTTCTCCCAGCCTGGTGGAGTCTGGGAGGAAACAATGTTGAGCACTGCTGTACGGCCAAGGTTGGAAAGCAGAAGAGCCTGTTCCAATCATCAAGAAAGCAAATTGTGAAGGAAAAACTAACAGTATTCTGAGCTCCATATGTCTCAAGTTTCTCAAAGAAATGTTAGATAAACCCAATCCTTGGGTTAGAACATATAGATAATCAGCTGTATTTCCTCAAATTTGTGCAGTAGCCTGAAACAATTTTTGACGTACCTTCCTTCCTTCCATCCTTCCCTCCCTCCTTCTCTTTCTTCCACTCATTTCCTCCCTCTCTGCCTCCCTTCCTTCCTTTTATTTTTCTTCTTCTCCAAATTCTTGACTTGAACTAATTAAGTATCACTTTTTGGTAATGGTGATCATAAATCACTGACTGTCACCTTTAACTACATATCACACTTTCTACAATAGGCAAGTATGTCAAAGCATATTTTCCCACTTCTCAGACTCTACACTCATCAGATCTTGTAATGAAGTGAAACAAGACTGATGTTTATGTGGTTGCATTTGGTCTTTCTAGTCAAATAATTGTGATAAGAATCTTCATAAATTTTAAAGCAGTAACTAACATTTTATGGAACTCATACCTAGGTGTCAGACACAATCAAATTCCTTACGTGGAATCATATGAGGCTGATAATGTAATTCTGCATTTCATAGATAAGAAGAGAGCACTCCAGAGAAGTTAGATAGCATTGCCAAAGTCATACAATACTAAGTTTGGGGGGCCGGCCCGGTGGCGCACTGGATAGTGCGCCGCTTGGGAAGTGCAGCGGCGCTCCC
>NW_007734756.1:25685-26960 GCF_000696425.1 Galeopterus variegatus | reverse complement strand
CAGAAGTAGCTCCACCTAGAGTAGTGAGTCTATCCCTCTATGGTCTGTTAACTAGCTCTGCCAACAGATGGTTCCAGTGGTGCCCACAGACCAAGAACAAAGGCTGTAAAATAGCATTGGGATGATGTATCCTCCCATGTGTTTTACACATGCATATTGATAAATTATTAAACTGTGTGATTATTTTGTTGGTAAAATGATTTTTCTTTGGTCACTGTTCTTTTATAGAGCCACTGAGGTATCTTGTCAAAGCCAATGTTTATTCCTCTCTTATTTCGTTAGCTCTTAGATATTTCCCAGGACCAGGGATTCCCAATTACTCAACTATTTACAATTATTTCACTAACAGTGAGCACACTATATGGCCCTGCTTCTCAATCCTCATATATAACCTATCAGGTTTCTTTTAATTATACAAGCTATACAAATTTCCAGTTAGATTACAGAGGAGGAGAATTAAGCAAACCTCAAATATAAGAAACTAAATATTTCTCTATTTCTAGATGTTGTTGAAATCCTATACTACAAAATCTTTAGTATAATGAGCAAGAAAAATGGGATAGANGAGGGTTGCAATCCGTTGCCGGACACGGAAAAAGACAAAAAGACAAAAAAAAAAAAAAATACTAAGTTTGGGTTAGTATCTTGTATAACTGTCTTCATATTTGGGAGCATTTTGGTCAAATAAATTTAACATCCCATATAGTACATATTTAGAAGAACTTTTCTGAAACAAAAAGAATGTTTAGGAGAAAGAAATTGACTGTAACAAGATGCATATAATTTAACGTGCTTACAAATGAAAGCAGATCACTCATCTCAGCTGTATCATTCTGTCTCCAGAATCAGGAATAGCCTCATGGCCATGTAAGCTGGATATCATTTATTGGGAGGGTTTGCCTAAAGTAAGGTTAATAATTTCTGCAAAGGCACACTTGACTATTCAAGGCCTATTTGTTAGAAATGTTTTCCAATTCAGTGGATGCTGGGTGCTTTGTCACTGATGGTTCTTGATTCAGTGGTTACCAAGTTTCTAAAATACTTTACTCACTACCATCCTGTCCCTTCTCTCCACGAGTAGCCTTGGAGCCTATTTTCCTTTTCCAAGCAGTTCCGGCTATATAGTTTTTCAATAACACTCCCTGGGATTTTTGTTTCATATACAGTAGTGCCATTCTGACCTTTATTCATCGCAGACTAACAAAGTGTGATTCCCTTGAATGTTTCTTCTCAATTCATTCTTTTTCTGCATCCATCACTGAGTCCTTCAAACTC
>NW_007734756.1:22738-23805 GCF_000696425.1 Galeopterus variegatus | reverse complement strand
ATGTTGTTGAAATCCTATACTACAAAATCTTTAGTATAATGAGCAAGAAAAATGGGATAGAATCAGAATCACTTACTTATTCTATTTTATGGAATAACGTGTTGCCCAATTCTAGAATCACAAAAAAGCCAATTGAGATCTTTAGCTAGATTTGTTATAAGTTTGTTCTTGGACAGTAGGAAGAGAGTTCACTTTGAAATCAGACTGATCTGAGATGAAATCATGATTCTTATAATTTACCAGATATGTGATTTTGGGCAAGTTACCAAACCTCTTAGTGTCAGTTTTTTCAGCTTTAAAATAAGAATAACACTAACTGTTCCATAATGTTTATTTGTGGGGAATTAATGAGATAATATTTATACAGGCAATATGTTGGGGTGATGTCCCAAAGTGTCCCAAAAACTTGGAATAAAATCAATAAGACCCAAATAAAAGGGATGAAGTCAGAAATGACACAGCCAAGGGCAAGGGGATTATTTGTGAATGTGTAATAGTCTCAGGAATACCTAGACCAAATTAAGGTGGCCTGGGTATATTGTCACCTCTGGACTGCACTGGGTCAGGTGTAGTTTAAACTGAATAAATTGTATCGTAGCATTGGAAGAAAAATTGTGCTAGCAGAAAAAGTACTTGGTCTCTAAAACCATCCTGGAAAGACGGTTCCCTGATTAAGAGCATGAGGAGCCAGTCCCCAGAGTGGGGACATCTCAGTAATCGGTGTGGAGGCATCAGGCCACTCAAGCAGGGTGACATCAGCCATTAGAACCATCAAGCATCCCACACCTACCCCTGAGGTTTCATGCTCACTGGGCAACCTTCCAGTGACATTTTGACTTCCATACAGATTTGCTCATAGGAAGACGAGGCATTGACAAGTCAATCTGCCTAACCCCCTTGGAGCTGTATCAGTGGAAATCTGAAAGCCCTAGGATGGTGGGTCACCTCACTTTCCCTAGTGCTTCGGAAAGGCTGGTGAGGATATTAGAATTTTCCATCTTTTTCTCCCACCCCAATCTATTCAATTTTATGTGGCGATGAGGAGGGAAAAATAATAAGAAAAAAAA
>NW_007734756.1:19921-22468 GCF_000696425.1 Galeopterus variegatus | reverse complement strand
AAAAAAAATCTCCTTCCTGTAACAGCTACATAACTTCTATGTATAATGGATATGTGCCTGAATGTAATAGGCAGGTGATCAATAAATATTTGTTTCATGTATGAACCCAAATTCCTAAGGGGCTACTTGTAGCAAAATTAAATAAAGACATAAATAAACAGACTGAAGTGGGAAAGGAACTGCACCACTCAGAGGCTATCTGTTATGGGAAGGAAGGCATGGAGAAGGTGGGTGGAGAGGCTTCTGGAAGGGGTATTGCCTGAGGCCTGCAGCTGTCAGAGGAGGAGTGGGTGGCTGGGAGAGCAATGTCCTTCGGGGAGGGGAGGTGATGGGGTGCACAGGGAGAGAGAATGGAGAGGAGCAGCTGCAGTGAGAAGAGGGCTTTAATGGAAATTTTAGGAAGTTTTCCTGTGGGGAGAACTCTGAAAATCTTTCATAAATTTTTATACCACTCTTCCAAGGAAACTCATAACAAAAGTTGATCATTCTTCAAGAATTTTGGAAGTCAGTCCATGTAATTTTGAAGAAACTCCACTCTGAGACTGACACCAAAATACCTCAGTTTTTTTCGGGTTCTTGAAAGACCCATCCTCCCACTTCTAGTGCATTTATCACTATGTCTTTCAACATCAGTCAATTCTCTGAAGAGAATGTATTATTAGGTGCCCTATGTTAGAGTTCACAAATGAATCCTCTTTCATAGGCTGGGATCAGCTAAGAGAAGCCCAACTCTGACCATGAGGGTCATTCATTTTAGCAGGACCAGTTCTGGAAGAGCTGACCCAGTTGCAGGTGCTTCCAGGAAAGGATGAATTGAGGACAGGCACAGGGTGCACGGTTTAAATCAAACCTTAAATGCATTAAAGGCAACTAAAATAAATGAGCGATAGGAATCCAAATTGAAGTATTTCTTGTTTGGGCAGGCAGGGAGACCCCTGGATTAAATGCCACTCAAAAATTTAGTTGATTATGGCAGCTGATGTCAGGAAGGCTGGGTTTGCTAGCTGGGTTTCAGGGTCAGGGCTTCAGACTTCTAAACAAAGCAAGTTCTGGTTGTTTTCTTAGTTGTAATAAACTAAAATCAATTAAACCTTGAGCACCATGCTCAGAAAATGAGCAGGAACAAGGAAGTTGGATTGTTTTTGCCAACATTACTCTACAAAGGATGCTACACTCCTACTGCCCAAATGAATTCTGAGTTGTTTTACTTCTTTGGACATTTACTCCAAATGCCATGGTAGGAGGAGTCAAATGGGACAAGCTTAGATCATGTGTGAGTTCCCTTTAGTTACTTTTTCTATTCTTAAAATAGAAATTAACTTTAAAAACAATTTTTAATTAAGAAATTTTTAGATACAAAATACCTTTTTTCTCCTTAGCTGCTCTCCAGGGACCCACTTTCCATCAAAATATACACAATGGCAGATTCCATAGGCATATGAGATTTTTTTCACATGAGATGTGAAAATACAAATGTTCACAACATTAATCAAGAAAATGTGATTACTAGATCATTTATCAGAACTCAAAAAAAAAAAAAAAAGGATGGAGCTCAAAACAATGCACATAGAATAGACTGGGGTTGGGGCGCAGAGTCCTGATGTCAGAGAAGGGGCATTGAGTCAAGGCCAGTCTAGTAGAAACTTGATTCTGAGCATGAGTCTTAATCTTGAGGGGTACAGCATCTTCTGCAACATGGAACATGCTATGGATTGAATTGTGTCCCCCAAATTTCCAGGTATTAGAAATCTAATCTCCACTGTGACAGTGTTAAGAAGGTGGGAAATCCTATTATGGTAATTAAAAGGTGGGGCCTTGAAGAGGTGATTAGCTTGTGAGGACCATGCCCTACTAAATGGTTTAATCCATTGATGGTTTGCTGGTGGTCTTGGGCATGGTTCTGATGGTTTTAGAAAGACAGCACATGCGAAGCTCTCTCTCTCTAGCTCCACCATCAGCCAGGTAAGACCCTGCATCACTGTCACCACTCACAAGGCTCAGACCAGATGTGTTACCTGGACTTTGGACTTAGCCTCTGAAACTGTAAGCAATAAGTATTATTTTTTTACAAATTCCTCAGTTCTAGGTATTCCTGTTATAAGCAACAGAAATGGACTGATACAGAGCATAAAATCTTGGGACATAATGATATTGTTGAGCCTTCTGGTTTCCAGATTGAGGCCAACCATAAGCAGTAATGGCGATGACTTTAATATGGGATTTAGTAGACCATATTGGCATCTTAATAAATGCTACAAATTGCATCAGATTTATACTGACAAAGTGAAGTGGCAGTTTGGAAATGTTATTCACATTGATTTACTTTGCATTTGTGTTAATTTATGTAAGTCACATTCCTAGGTGACCTGCAGGAATAATATTGCTCATCAGTTGCTAAATTGCTATGTGATTGGTGGACTTTTAAAAAGCTTTTGTGAAATATAATGTTGATATCGACTAGACACAACTATTCTAATTTTACTGTAAAAAAATACATTGGTTGGAGTCTTTATTAGTTCTAAATCTCCTTTAGTTCTCTCAGTATTT
>NW_007734756.1:17553-19389 GCF_000696425.1 Galeopterus variegatus | reverse complement strand
TACAACTATTCTAATTTTACTGTAAAAAAAAAATACATTGGTTGGAGTCTTTATTAGTTCTAAATCTCCTTTAGTTCTCTCAGTATTTCTTGGCTAGATGCCAGGGACTGAGCTACCACTGGCTAGATCTGGGTCCTCTGATGTTTGGCAACATTAAAGCTGTTTGCAACTCTGTGCTCCCAGGTGCCTTTTTTCCTCTGTGCCTAAGGATGCTGAGGGATGCTAAAGGTATCTTTATGACAGCGTAAGATTCCTTGTCACAGAGATAAAATTTAGTGAACTTTTATAGCAGCAGCTGCTATACTAAAATTGGGAGAAATAATTCTCCAGGTAACCACAAAAGATAAAAGCAAAAGGGGTAAGAAGAAGAAAGAGAAACAAATATATTAGTGTTAGGCAAAATATCAACAAGGCTGAAAAGAGGGCTAAGAACCAGCATTTACTGTGTTGTGACTATGGCTTCAAGGTTTCCATTAAACCCAGGGAAAGGAGAAACGCAGGCATGGATATCACAGCCAAGAAATGCTGTCATCCGCAACACTGCCAACTCTCTAGTCTCCAGGGCCAAAATTGTCGAGTGGTTTCTAGTCTAAATCTAAAGATGTAAAGGCAAAATGCATACTGGGTATTTCAAAATGTTTGATAGCTGATGATTGCATAATAGTAAAAGGAAGGAAAAAATGCTTTGGGTAGAACACTTTCCTATATCTGTTAGATTGTGTAAGTTTATCAGGCAGAGGAAAAGCCTTTATAATAAAGGAGGTGGCAAAGACCAGAGAGTGATGATTGTGGACATCCTTTGTGGAGCCAGAATTATAACAAAGACAAAGTATATAATAATGTTGCCTCATTATTTCAAAAATATTGTCTGTGAGATGAATTCTTGTTGCAAAAACTATCAGGGTTGAATTCCTCTGATCCTTTGTGGAAAACTGTTGAAAACCCCCTCCCTGACAGGCAGCACACTGAAAAATAAGTGGGGCCATTTGAAATTCTAAGGGGTCTCTGACTCTAACATCAATGATGATTTGGACAGCTTTGAATGAATTCAGGCAAACAACCCATATTCTCTACTGGAAGCAAAAACACATACATGACCTTTAACACAGATTTTCATATAGCTTGCAAATTTTGCCTGCCTTAAGGAAATCCTCTTCCATCTGAAGCACGTCCACTGAAGCATGGCGTGCCAGTCATTAGTGTGTTCCTGTGGTTTACAGTCTGAGAGCTGCCTGCTCCCAGTTGGAACCAGGGTAGATCACTCTATAAAGACTCCTCGATCTACAGTTCAATCATGTCAAAAAATAATGGTTGATATTCCTTTTTAAAGTGTTAAAACCCTTTTTGATTCGATGACAATAATGGGTAGCACCTCCTCTGAATACCTGGTGAAAACAACTCTTTTCCAGAGCAGTCTTCAGGGCATTGCAGTATGTGGGTCCTCGTCTGGGACTCTGGTGATGTGGGGTAAGAGGCAGGATGAGGACTCTGTTCTGCAGCTCTGCCGCTAGTTAGGAAGCCAGCTTACTGCCTGGATCTGAGCACCCCATTTCTCAGGGCTTCTAAGCCTGTTCTTGATTTCTAAGTAATTGACCTGTTGTTCATGGAGGCTGAGTGACGGCAACGATATGTCCTCACTACCACTAGCTTCTCAGTAGCTCTCCATTTTCTAGATTCAGTCCATTCTTTACTTCCAGAATGTTACAGGGCAGCTAGACAGGCCATCCCCTCACCCATTTCTGGAAGCAAACTCTACATTGACAAACATCCTAATTTATCAGACTTTGTTTCTTCCAACCCACCTCCATATATCATGGTGATAAAAATTCAATTATA
>NW_007734756.1:12708-16644 GCF_000696425.1 Galeopterus variegatus | reverse complement strand
GGTGGTAATCCGAATGAGGGATGAGGGAGTGAGGTGCATCCAGCCTGGTCAACTAGGTGGATATGGCCCCATTGTCTGAGTTAATGATTACATGAGGAGATGAAGGTGTGCTTTAGGGATGGTATGAAAAGTTCAGTTTTGCACATTATTTTGTGTTACATCCATGTAAGGTAAACAGTGGGCAGTTGTATAACATACTAACAAATCATAGGAGAATGATGTGGTCTAGAAATGTAATTTTGGAAGTCATCAGGATGTAAATAATAATTAAAGTCATAAGAGTGCACAATTTAGCCCCTGAAGTCTATAGGAAGAGAATTTCTCAGACAAAAAATAACATTTAAGGTACAGTCAGGGATTGGTAGTCTGAAATGGACACTGATGGAATAGTCAAGAGGAATAAGGGAAAAACCAGTAGATGAAAGAATATGGTCACTTACTGAATGTGGGAGTAACACAGCAGCAGTTAAAAATGATCCTAAAGTTCTGAGTATGGGTTGCTGCTATCCACTGGTGAGTCGTAAATGTTTTTAAGTTTATTTGCACAGTTACATTCCATTTTAACAAGAACCAATATGGGAAAAAAGAAAAAAAAAAGTTTGCAATAATAAAATTATTCCTAAGCCCAAGCCAATGGCCTAGAGCATTAGTGCCTTGTTGATCTCATTACAACAAAATTCTCTACTATGAATTATTTAGTATAATGACTTTCCCCGGTCCTTGTCTATAGAGTAGTTCTTCACTTATAATGAAAAAGTCATAAGAATACAAACTGTTTCATGAAGGTTGATTTAAGTTTTAAAAAAAAAAATTGTTCTGTAGAGTCATAGTGGTTTATCCAATGTGAAATGTGTTGCGCTGTGCCGGAAACTGAAGGTGGGCTCTGGGGTGTGAATTTAAATGGAGCTAATGAATTTCTTCTGTGCGGTCCAGCCTNAACGATATGTCCTCACTACCACTAGCTTCTCAGTAGCTCTCCATTTTCTAGATTCAGTCCATTCTTTACTTCCAGAATGTTACAGGGCAGCTAGACAGGCCATCCCCTCACCCATTTCTGGAAGCAAACTCTACATTGACAAACATCCTAATTTATCAGACTTTGTTTCTTCCAACCCACCTCCATATATCATGGTGATAAAAATTCAATTATAATATATCAATTATATTCAATTATAATTCTTCAGCTTATATTGAGACTCCTCAAATGTAACATGGATTCCCCTTAAAAGCAAATTAAGTACAATGTGAAAGGGTACATAGTTATGTTTACTTTCTTTTATGACATTTTCCATTTTCCACAGTCTAGATTTCTTTGCTCTCAGAATCAAATATGTGTGCTTATCACAAAGGTGGCATCCGTTTATCCAGTTTTTGACTCCAGAAGGATGTCCCATTTCATTGAACTAACCTATGTGATGACCAAAGTCCCTACAGATTTATTTGCTAGGTATTTCTCTACCCAAAGTGTTTCTATGGATTTTTNGGTGGGCTCTGGGGTGTGAATTTAAATGGAGCTAATGAATTTCTTCTGTGCGGTCCAGCCTGGGGAGAAACGGAGACGTGAGTTTAATAAAGCATGCCATAGAATTGCCCTCTTCGGCTCTCCAGATTATAGTAGTGGAACATGATATTCTTCCCTTTTTGTCTAAATCGATTCTTGTTTTTCGGTGTTACTGTAATTTCTTATACTTTCGTCATCTCATTTTCTTCTCTGTGCTCTTTCCTGTCCTTTCTTCAGACCTCCCTGCATCCTTCTTCTACCTCTCTCCCTTCCTCCCTGCCTTCGTTCTAGTTTTCCTTTAACGAAGGCTGGTATCTCAGTGATGATCTGCAGAGAGCTCAGGGTGCGCTCACAAATGCTTCCACAGCATCCTGTTCTCAGAAGTCCTCACGGTGCCCACTGTCCTGAGAGCTGCAAAGTGGAGCCTCTGCTGAGGTGGGAAAGAAAAACCTGACTTTGTACCAAGGAAATAAGTGTGTTTTCAGTCTTTTTGTTTGTTTGCTTTTTGGTTTATTGGTTTGGTTTATTTTTTTCTGAGAACTCTGTTCCTCCTGCTTTTTATTTGAGTCTGGAGAGATGGTGGGCAATTTCTCCTCTCAGGCTTTTGGTTTTCTCTGTGCATTCAGTTCAGAACTCAATTCTGATCACTTTAACTCTCTTTGAAAGAGCTTTACACAAGATCCTGAAGAGGCAGGCTGCATTGTTACCAACTGGTGTGATAGAAGCCTGAAGGATACAACTTAGGATCTGCCTTTTTAATAAGTTCTTCAGGTGATTGCTGCACACTAAAACCTGAGACCTTCACTCTCAAGGCATTATGACTTTTAGGGTGAGAGAGTGTTTTACAGGAAGAGAAACAATCACATAAACTGCCTCTTCCTCAGTTCATAAATAAGGTTGTAAACTTCCTGAGATCAGGAATCTTGTCTTTTATTTCCTTGTACCTAAGACAAGGCAGCATGCAACCATGGGATGGATGAGTGTGGCCCTGGAAGTCAAAAACACAGGAGATCCAACTCTACCTGCACTGTGTCTTCCACTGTGGATGGCTCCTTAACCTTCCTGGACCTATTTCATCCATCTGATAGAAATACAATACTTACAAGACAGTTGTGAGCGCTAGTGTCCTGGTTAATTGGTATAAGATGGAATGCATATGTAGAGCACATGGTAGAGGACCTGGGGCATAGTGGGAACTTTCAAAAATGTTAGTACTCCTACCTTCACCCTCTGTGAGGCTTAGTTTCCCCATTTATAAAATGTAAATTTTATATTTTGATTTTTTACTGATGTGAATAGGAAAGTACATGAAAATATCGAAAGCTTTGCTTGCCATATGTGGCTACTATTATCCTATTAGGTGTATATTTCATAATATCAGTAAATCAAACTAGATCCATCATATAGTCATTGAATGCCTACACAGTGCAAATCCCTCTGCTAGGTGAGCTTGTGAATTCAAAATTAAAATCACAAGGTTTGCGGGGCCGGCCCGGTGGCGCACTGCTACAGTGTGCCGCTTGGGAGCGCGGGGGCGCTCCCGCCGAGGGTTCGGATCCCACATACAGACCGGTTCCCGCTCACTGGCTGAGCGAGGTGTGGGAGCAACACTGAGGGTTGCGATCCCGTTGCCGGTCCTGGTCCGGTACGGGCGCGACACTGAGGGTTGTGATCCGTTGCTGGACACGAAAAAAGACAAAAAAAAAAAAAAAAAAATCACAGCGTTCCTGAACTTCATGAGTAAGTACATGTGTGATTCTTAGAGAGGGTAACCTATGCTCTGTGTTATCTATTCAATAGTTACAAACTAAAAGCTACAAGAGTTGTTTCTGAGGGGGAAGAAATTAATTCTGCCTGGGAGGTTGGAGCATCTCTCTGTTTAATGCTGGTTGAATTTAAGAGGGAAAATAAAATTAAGGAAAACCCTATCTCTGCTTATTTAACTTTCTTGGGAGGGCTTTAATTACTCAGAAGAGAGAAGAAGCACAGTACAGAAGAACCTTGATTAACTAGAAACTCTGAATTGGAATAACGGGATTTTTGTGTTCATTTTCTCTTTAAGATCAAGAAATTCATGTTTTGTTCTTGCTATTTCTACCTTTAATAATGCCCATTCAAATAGTCCTTGTTGAATTAATGTTGATTCAACAATGGTAAGGACTGTAGTGAATATGAATGATTCATAATGTACAATTCCTGACTTCAAGAGTTTATTTTCTTCTTGATTAAAAGAGAGATTAACTTATGAAAATAAGACAACAATGTAAGGAAGTATGTAATAGCTGGAAATAAATGAGTGCTATAAAAATCAGAAGAAGAAAGAAATTTTTTGGATTGGAATAGATTAACAAGATTGAGTCAGAATACATTGATTTGGGGCCGAGCCCGTGGCGCACTCGGGAGAGTGCGGCGCTGGGAGCGCAGCAGTGCTCCCG
>NW_007734756.1:10149-11919 GCF_000696425.1 Galeopterus variegatus | reverse complement strand
GCTGATCGCGGTGCGGCCGGTCTCAAAAAGGACAAAAAAAACAAAAAAAACAAAAAAAAAAAACAAGAAAACATTGATTTGCATTTGAGAGATGATATAAAGAAGCAAGTATTTTAGAAATATTGAGAAGTTGACAGTATACAGAATGATTTGAATTTGAGGAGATATAAAGCAAGAAGACAAATCTGGCAGTTTATATAGTATCTTATATAGTATCTTAGAATATCATTTAATATTCCTCAGATGATTGAGTTGTGGAGTTCTCATTTTGAAGGCTTTCACCACTGATTAACATTTTTTGAGTAAGTGTAATGTACAAAGCAAACACAAATGCAGCACAGTCCAGTGACTAAGAGTGTGGGATTAGTAAATTAAGGATGAGAAGTAAATAATAGCTTTGGCATTTAACTGTCTTTGGGAACTTAGTCAACTTAAACTTCTAAACCAGGGTTTCCTGGGCTATACTGTAATGACAATAGTATCTAACTTTTTCAAGAGATGAGGTAAGGAAAGTATTTGGCACAGTGCCTAGAACATGGTAAGTATTCAGCAACTGTAAACAACCATGATCATTACCAGAGGGTTTTGGAGCTTGGGCAAAAGTGGTAGAATTTATACAGACCATTTGAAATGCCTAGACAACTTTATTAAACATGAATGCTGGGTATGCATTTCTTTTGTTTTCTACTTTCTTCTAGTTCTGAGTGAATTGGATCCTGGTTTTTTAGGATGTATGATGGTGTGGTTAACACTGTAGATGCTGTGCCCACCCACATGCCCTTGGCCCGTCTCAGTCATGACCTCACACAGTTTTCACATGAGCCTCATGCTTCCTGTGTCTCTCTGCATAAGGCCATTCTCAGGCCATGGGTCTGACCTTGGCTCATGCCTTGCATGGGCAGACCAGAAGTGCAAACCAAGGAGCACCCCTAGGAGTGACCCTTAACTAATGAGGAAAGTGAATTTGTAAGAAGCCCAACTTCCTTTCCTTTTATGAGGTGACTCTGAATCGTGTTCTAGAAATCCTATTAGATCCCCAGTGGGAGTGGATTCTGATTTTCCAAAAGAGTAATCCAGTCATAGAGGAAGCTTTTATGAATTTTCTCTTTTCCATGTCTAACTTCTTCACTCACATATTTTGTTTTCTATGCCAGTTATCAATTTATTGCCCTTAATCCAGTCATAGAGGAAGCTTTTATGAATTTTCTCTTTTCCATGTCTAACTTCTTCACTCCCATATTTTGTTTTCTATGCCAGTTATCAATTTATTGCCCTTTGGCTCCAAATTTACCTTTTATTTCCTGTTCTGTGATAATGGAGCTGGACCCTGTAAAATTTCTCCCTTGCTAGGTGGCACAGGGTTAAGCTTTCTCAGAAGAGGGTGATGGAGAGACACAGAAGGAAGGCAGTTTCCTTCTCCTGATTTCAACATGTTCCTCCAGGCAAGCTACTGTTGAAAGTCTGCAGCAGCTGGCAGCCAACTTTCCCAAACAGCCTCTCCTGGCACACCCCTGAGGTGGTTTTGAGGCAAAGTGCTTTAAGCACAGCACCTTTCATGAACAGTTTTCCATGCAGCCCCTACAGCAGCTCCACAGTGAAGTGGTGTTGTGGGTAGCTCCCTCAGTACCCCTCAGGCAACTTCACAGCCTCAGTGAACTTACTGAGCCACAGGTGCATACTTTTCAGCAAGGTCTGGGTTTTAGCCTTGGCAAGGGGTGGTGTGTGTGTGTGTGTGTGTGTGTGTGTGTGTGTGTGTGTGTGTGTGTGTGT
>NW_007734756.1:0-9652 GCF_000696425.1 Galeopterus variegatus | reverse complement strand
GTCAGAATACACTGATTTGGATCCGAAAAATGATATGAGAGTACTTCAAAAAGTACATGAAAAAATAGAATTAAAAGATACTACAAATCTTTCCATAAACTTGTTCAAGTGCCCTCGTATAAGAATGCAAGTAAAGAGAAAGTATCTCTTTACTCCCTTCTAGCTAATCTCTGTTACTCCAATCTCATCCTGTAGTTAATGCTTCTTAATATGAAATCTATGTTCAAATTTTGTTATAGTTCCTGTCTCCTAACTGGTCCCAGACTCATACAGCTCCTAAATGAACTACTTGCATCTGAATCTCTGTCTCAGGGTCTAAGATTTTGGGGCATCCAAACTAAAACGGTTGGTTTCAGTGGAGTTATTAGAAAGCAGACTCTCTGGATGAGAATCTAGAATTGTATTGCTTGCTGATCAGATGGAAACAAGGATCCCACCTCTGGTGGGAAATAGAATGTAGTAAGGCAGGCATGATGCAGCATCGTGATTACATGGATTCTCATCTCTCGTAGATTTGGACGAGGAACAGGGAAGAGAAAGCTCTGGCTTTTAATAGCCTTAGTACACTGGTTCCCTAAGTGTGGTAGTGGGACCACCAGCATTAACATCACGTGGGAACTTAGTAGAAATACCAAATTCTTGGGCCCCATTCCAGACCTACGGAATCAGAAACTTGGAAATTGAGGTCCAGAAATCTGCGTTTTAAAAAAGCCCTCCAGGTGATTCTGATGCAGTGTCAAGTTTAAGAGCCAAGGTTCTAGAACTTGAAAAATAAGATCTAAGAATTGTGGAGCAGATTGACTTTTTATAACTGAGATAAAAGCCTTGAAGAGACTGACAGCCTTAGATCAAACAACTCGCCACTTTGCTGTAAAAACTGAAAGCATGCAGTATTTGAGACCCTTTGCTGTAGCCGAAGTACAGCATCTGCTGAAAATTAAGCTCATCATTTGATTATAAGAGATGTGTGATTACCAACAAATAAAAATTCACAGCTGCATAAAATCTTCTGTGCCAAAGTTAGGGCTGTAGTAGGGGAAGAAATGAGATATCAAGGCCACGGGTGAGATATTCAATGGGTATATATGCTTAAGAAGTTTCAGTCCCTACGTTACGGGCTCAATGATTGTGCCTCCTGCAAATTCATGTGTTGAATCCCAAATCCACGATGTGATGGTATTTGGAGGTGGGGTTATGGGGGGGGCAATTAGGTCATGAGGAAAGTGCTCTTGTAAATGGGCTTGGTGCCCCTATAAGAAGAGATAGAATCTCCCGCTCCACCTCTTTGATCTCTGCCATGTGATGATACAAGGAGAAGACAGTCATCTGCAAACCAGGAAAAGACCTTCACCAGACACCAGATCTTCCAGAGCCTTGATCTTAGACTTCCCACCATCCAGAACTGTGAGAAATGAATGCTTGTTGTTTTAGCCACCCAATCTGTAATATTTTTGTTCTGGCAGTAGACGCTGACTAGGATACCCTAATTCCTCCCTCACGATTGCCAGAAGAAAGCATTCAAAAGTCTCATGTGAGGTCAATTATTGAAAGATGATGTTTGTCTTCTTCAAGCACCGTGTACCTGCCTTTCCCCAATCATTCTATTTATTCATTTATTTTTATTGAAACACAGTTGATTGTACGTGTCTGTGGGGTACAGACTTTAGTATTCATACCTGTGTGCAATATGTGATGCTAAGATCAGGGTCATTAGTATATTCAACATTACACAATGTAATCATTTTTCATGGTACTTTGCCAATTCTTCTTTTACTGCCCCCCCTTACCACCTCTAGTAACCATACCTGTGTGCAATATGTGATGCTAAGATCAGGGTCATTAGTATATTCAACATTACACAACGTAATCATTTTTCATGGTACTTTGCCAATTCTTCTTTTACTGCCCCCCCTTACCACCTCTAGTAAGCTCAGTTCTATTCTATCCTTTTGAAAGTTCAATGTATTAATGCGATTGTTGTATCTTTCTTTCTTTTTTGGTTATTTGTTTATTTTTTTACTCCCACTTATGAGTAAGGACTTGCGGTATTTCTCTTTCTGTGTCTGGTTTATTTCACTTAACATGATTTTCTCTAAGTTCATCTATGTTGCTGTGAATGGTAAGATTTCATTCTTTTTTTATAGCAGAGTAGTATTCCATTGTGTGTATATGACATTTTGCTTATCCAGTCATCTGATGATAGAAATTTAGCTTGGTTCCAAATCTTGGCTATTGGAAATACAGCTGCGATAAACATGGGAGTGCAGGTATTCCTTCGACATGATGATTTCCATTCCTTTGGTTATATCCCCAGCAATGCAGTTGTTTAAGGAAACTCCAAATCTGTAGTTGTTTAAGAAAACTCTAAACCATTTTCCATAATGGATGCACCAATTTGCAGTCCCACCAACAGGGTAGGAGGGTTCCCCTTTCTCCACATGCTTGCCAGCATTTGTTATTCTCTGTCTTTTTCGTAATAGCCAAACTAACTGGGGTGAGATGATATCTCAATGTGGTTTTGACTTGCATTTCCCTGATGCTGAGTGATGTTGAGCATTTTTTCATGTGTCTGTTGGCCATTTGTATATCTTCCTTTGAGAAATGTCTGTTCAGCTCCTTTGACCATTTTTTTAGTCAGGTTATTTGTTTTGTTTTTGTTTTTTTTTTACTGTTAAGCTATTTGAGTTCCTTGTATATTCTGGATATTAATCCTTTGTCAAATGCATAGTTTGCAAATATTTTCTACCACTCTGTAGCTTGTCTTTTCAGTCTGTTGATTGTTTCTTTTGCTGTGCAGAAGCTTTTCAGTTTGAATAATCTCATTTGTTTATTTTTTCATTTTGTTGCCTATGCTTTGGGTGGTCATATTCATAAAGTCTTTGCCCAGTCCTACTCCCTGAAGTGTTTCTCCTACGTTTTCTTTTACGATTTTTATAGTTTCAGGTCTTGTATTTAAGTCTTTAATCCATTTTGAGTTGATTTTGGTATATGGTGAGAGGTACAGGTCTAGTTTCATTCTTCTACATATGGGTTCAGCTTTCCCAGTACCATTTATTGAAGAGGTGGTCTTTACCTCAATGGATGTTCTTTGAGCCTTTGTTGAAGATCAGTTGGGTGTAAGTATGTGGGTTGATTTCTGGGTTCTCTATTCTGTTGCACTGGTCCAAATGTGTGTTTTCATGCCAGTACTATGCAGTTTGGGTTACTATAGCTTTATAGTATAATTTGAAGTCAGGAAGTGTTATGCCTCTGTTTTTTTTTTTTTGCTCAGGATTGCTTTGGCAATTCAGGGTCTTCTGTTGTTCCTTATGAACGTTAAGATTATTTTTTGTGTTTCTATGAAGAATGTCATTGGTATTTTGATGGGGATTGCATTGAATCTGTAGATCACTTTGGGTAGTATGGATATTTTCACAATGTTAATTCTTCCAACCCAAGAGCCTGGAATGTCTTTCTATCTTTTTGTGTCCTCTTTGATTTCTTTTAACAATGATGTGTATTCTCATTGGAGAGATCTTTCACCTCCATGTCTAAATTTATTCCTAGGCAGTTTATTTTTTGGTGACTATTATAAATGAGCTAGATTTCTTGATTTCTTTTTCTGCTGGTTCATTGTTGGATTATAAAAATGCTACTATTTTTGTGTGTTGATTTTGTTACCTGCAAATTTACTGAAATTGTTTATCAACTCTAAGAGGTTTTTTGTAGAGTCTTTAAGCTTTTCTATATATAGGATGATGTCATCTGCAAATGGGGACAATTTAACTTCATCTTTTCCAATGTGGATGCCCTTTATTTCTTTCTCTTGCCTGATTGCTCTGGCTAGTACTTCCAATACTATGTTAAATAGGAGTGGTGAGAATTCTAGATAAATAATTAGAATCAAGTCTTTTCTTTGCCTAACTAGAAAAATTATGTCCCTGTTATGGATTGTTTACCCCCAAAACTGATATACATTTTTAATATTTAATGGCATGAAGTAAGAGAGCATTTATAAAAGTAGCCCTACAGTGTTACAATGAGAAGCTTCAAAATTTAAGGCAAGACAGGGGAGACATTCAAAATAGGACAATCTTCTGTGACTTAGGATTCAATATCCTCACCAGGACCTGGAATGGCTCTTTGAAGTTTAGACATGAAAATAGCCTACAAGAGTGAGGTAGAAATGCCAGAATTATGTTGGCAGAGTATTAAAGAAGGGAATAGAAGATTTAGTTCTCTGGACCTATAGGAATGGGCACTAGTTGTACAGATCTTGGTGTCTTACTTCAATACCCACTAGAAAGTGCTTAATGCAGAGAAGATGTTGGAAAACCATCTGGACAGAATGATTCAGCCAATAGATTTCAGCCACCTTCCATCCTCAACCATGCTAGTGTTTACACAAAGTGTCCATGAATAGAGTATGCATGGTGGCATAAGGCTATGCATGGACCCAACTGCTTGCACTCCTTTCACTAAGCCTGTTGATCATTGAAAATCAACAATGAATTCTCAGTGGTATCTTTTAAGGGTACCATCCCTTAAAGAGACCAACCAGCCATTTGGCAGCAAACCCCATGGAGTAAGCAGCCTAGGCCAGTAAAAGTGTAGGGAGAGGTGAAAGGATACAGAATGTTTAGCAGAGGAAGGAAATCATGAATACCTAGTATTGTCTTGGGACCAACTGCAGCAATGGGGACTGTACTGAAACTCTACCCACTAACTTTCCTTCTGTGGGAAATGAAGCTTAGAATACAGAGAATCCTAAATGCCAGATTCAGGAATTTGTATTTAATGGCCAATAGGTACATGAAAAAAAATGCTCAACATCACTAGTCATCAGGGAAATGCAAATTAAAACCATGTTGAGATATCATCTCACCCCAGTTAGCCTGGCTATAATCAAAAAGATAGAGAATAACAAATGCTGGTGAGAGTGCAGAAAGAAGGGAACACTTCTATACTGTTCGTGGGACTGTAAATTAGTACAACCACTATGGAAAACAGTATGGAGGTTTCTCAAACAAATACAGATAGATTCTCCATATGATCCAGCAATCACACTTCTGGGTATATACCCAAAAGAATAGAAATCATGTCGAAGGGATACCTTCACTTCAATGTTCATCGCAGCTCTGTTCACAATAGCCAAGATATGGAACCAACCCAAATGTCTACCAATGGACGATTGGATAAGGAAACTGTGGTATATACACACCATGGAATACTACTCTGCCATAAAAAAGAATGAAAATTCTCCCATTTGCAAAAACATAGATGAGTTTGCAGAAACTTACGCTGAGTGAAATAGATAAGGAAACTGTGGTATATACACACCATGGAATACTACTCTGCCATAAAAAAAGAATGAAAATTCTCCCATTTGCAAAAACATAGATGAGTTTGCAGAAACTTACGCTGAGTGAAATAGGAACAGAGGGATAAATACCTATGTACTCTGTCATAAGTGGGTGCTAGGAAATAAAGAAGAAAGGAAGAAAGACCACAGTGGTGTGTCAGACTTGCAGAGGGAGATAACATACCTAGGGATACAAAGTGGAGTGGGGAAAGGGAGATGGGGATGGAGGTCGGGGATAATTGAGGAGGTAATCGGATGGGGGACACAGGGTATAATCACAATTTGTGGTAATGGACATGCTGCAAGTATGGATCTGGCCATCACATCTTAGGCATGAGTGGTGACAATTTGCTTTGAACCCCATGAATATTCATAACCAACAAAAACAAAACAAAACACATTTAAAAAAGGAATTTGTATCTTATTTCTGAAGGAATAAAAAGCACCACATGGTAACATAATATAATCAGATGTGTAATTTATATTAACCCACTCCCTCCAAAAAGTAAACCCACACACACAAATGCACACATACACATGTACATAAACACACACAAATATATGACAAAATGTCAGAAACTAAAATTTGAAGAGTCAGCTTAATTGGTAACCTTTTCCTGAATAATTGCACTAATCAAATTTTGTTTTTCTATGGCCATTTCCCCAGAGTATAATAAATTGACAAATTTTAGGGCTCCTGGCTAAAACGATACTATTAAAATAATGTTAGCATTTTTTGAATGCTTACTATGTTCTAGGCTCAATGCTAACACATTAATAACGCTGTCTTTTGAAATACTTAAAACATTACTGTAAGGTAAATACTATTATTTCTATTTTAGAGAAAAGGAAACTGAAGCTTAGAGAGGTTAAGGCTGTGCAAGATCAGATAGGAAGAAGCAAGGTCTGAGGTTCAATCCTAGTTCTGTCTGTCACTGAAATTCATGTTTCTAACAAGCATTAGTCATCAAAATTTGTTCCAAAAGAAGTGGCGAAAAATCACAGCATTTTGCTAATTTTACTCTAATTGTTTATGTTGTTTTTTGAAGTGGCAAGTCTCCTACTGTGAGCACTGGTACTTTGATATTAAAAGGCTGACAAAGGGAAAGCCTTATTTCTTTTATCCTATCTATAGAATTTCAGGTAATTGCTGATAATCCAAATTGAGGTTCTTGGCTGCTACAGCTTATATTAACGTTTAAACGTCTATAGTGTTTGAGGAGTAATGAAAGATATTATATTACTTCTAAAGGAAAGGAACTAAAATACAGTATTGCAAACCAAAATGTTAATTTATTTTTAAGAAGAGGCTTAGGCTTAGAAGTAGGAAAATGCTTCAGTGAACCATGGTAGAGTTACATTTGTAATAAGAGGACCGCCAACTTCATAGTTAGGCTGCCTATATAATGTAAATCAAGAGCTGAAAAGTATTTTATTTTAAATTGCTTTTTAAGACTGTTGAACTCCTGTTGGCTTATACACAAAATTTTTGCCAACATGTTCTTTTTATTTCCATTTTCTGTGAAGGGAATATTAATCTTTGATTACCTCCGTAATCACAGGAGTAGGAGTAGTTTTCTGGGGTGTGCAGCTAATCCTTGATTATTCATCTTAGCAACAAACAAGTGTCTACATTTTAAAACCCTTTTATTCACCTCCTGTTAGGACTGGAGAGCAGAGAAACATGGACTTCATAGGATATTGGTTATTGTCAATCACATTCAGATAAATCCTGTCTTAACTTCTCTCTTCTCTACTTCTGACATCCAGAATAATCATGTAGACTTCAGGTTGACCAGATTTCCCTAAGGTCTAGTCTCTTTCCTATTATCCCTTAAGCAAAAGTGACACATTGCCTGGTTCTATTTATTTAGTAAAAACTAATTGTATTCTTGGTAACTATTTAAGAAAAAAATAGTCTAATAGTACATTTGAACTTGATTGCAGTCTGTTCTTTCCAAAGCTGGCTGGTACTTCTAACTGAGAAGCATAGTTCATATGCTCTTAATCATATATGTTTCTTTTGTGAAAAATGATAGGGGATTTACACAATAAATATTAATTTTTAAATCATGTAAAGTCCAATTCTGATAGTGGATTTCCTGGGCCTTGGTGCTCCAAACATTAACTTGGGGATCTAACTGCTTCCATCAGTTAGAATCAAACCTATAACTTATAGCGTTTTTAGTTGTTAAATATGATATGATACAGAGTAATATTGGAGGGTGTGTATTTTTGATAGTGAGACCATAGTAAATAGGTAATATTTAAGCTTGAGACCTTAAAGAAGAAAGATCTATCTCCATGTGAAAAAAAAAATGGGGAAAGGATACTTTCTTTTTTATTCCTGATGTGTAGAGAGCATGGAAGTTGTCACTCTTGTCCTTACAGCAACAAAACAGAAAAGATGAACAAAGTGCAAATCAACAGCTTTTCTTGGATCCATTAGAAAGCTGAGGTTGCAAGGTAAAATCTGGAGGGACTCTAAAATCTGGATTCATGTCCATGAATCCAGAGAGTAACAGTGGAGACTTGTCAATATGGAGCGGCAGCCTCTAGAGCCATAAATTGGTATGAACATTTAAATGGTAATTTTTATAAATTGCTGGAGTCTGAGTATGGACTAGCTTGAGGGTGAGAAACTACTGGAGGCCACCATGTTGGGGGCGGTATACTTTTGTAGACTTTACCACAAGGACCCCCTTTCCCAGATGATTCTCACAGTGCAGATTTATGAAAGACCCCCTCCTGCCTCTGGCAGTGGAAGAATCACTGTGAAATATGCTTAGATTTCTCCATAACAAAGTTCTACTGTAAAGGGAAAAAGACTTTACCAGAGCCTCATCCCAGCTAGGGGAAGGACATTCCATTCATTCAATCCCTCTCTAACCTTCTGTCTCACCTAAGGGTGGCAAACCAGTAAATATTGATGTATATGATTAGTTTATTTTGTCCCTCCTTTATATTATGCTAGCTCTTTTTAGATATATGGGACCTAGAGTTTTATTACAACAGATTCAAGAAGGAACTCATGAAACTTCTTCACCAGTCCTCAGCACTTTGATATTCATGGTAGAAAGAAGCTGCTTAAAAAAATGGGAGACTATTAAGAAATCAACAATGGAAATGCCACCAATTAAGTGTTGGTTTCAGAAAAGAATGGAGATTTTCCAAAATAAATTTTGGAAAATTTTTGGTGCAACAAGGAACCTATCTTCAGTAGAAGAAAACTAACATTTAAATTGAGCAGGCTTTATGGAAAATGGTATGGAGGTTCCTCAAACAATTACAGATAGATCTCCCATACGACCCAGCTATTCCACTGCTGGGAATATACCCAGAGGAATGGAAATCATCATGTCGAAGGGATGTTTATTGCAGCACAATAAATTGGTAGCCAAGAGTTGGAACCAGCCCAAATATCCATCAATAGGTGAGTGGATAAGGAAACTGTGATATATCTACACAATGGAATTCTACTCTGCTATAAAAAAAGAATGAAATACTACCATTCGCAGCAACATGGATGGACTTAGAGAAAATTATATTAAATGAAATGTCAGGCACAGAAAGAGAAATACCACATGTTCTCTCTTATTTGTGAGAGCTAAAAATAAATAAATGAATAAATATACAGACAAATAAGCGGGGAAAGGGTAGAAAGAAGAAACAACAATCACAATTCCTTGAACTTGTTAAGACGAATGAACAGATATGATGTTGATGGGAGGGGAGTGGGGAGAAGGAAGGGGAAAAAGGAATTGATAAAGGGACATGAAAATCAACTACATTGTATATTGATAAATTAAAATAAAATAAAAAATAAATAAAACTCATTTAATAAATAAATAGATAAATAAATAAATTGCTCATTTTCCAAAGTTCTCAACCTAATCATGAATGGGGAGAAGGAAGGGGAAAGAGGAATTGATAAAGGGACACGAAAATCAACTACATTGTATATTGATAAATTAAAATAAAATAAAAAATAAATAAAACTCATTTAATAAATAAATAGATAAATAAATAAATTGCTCATTTTCCAAAGTTCTCAACCTAATCATGAACTTAAGTAACATTTCCCATTTAAGTAGTACAGGACACAATTAGTCAATTACCAGGATTTCTAAAAAATAAAAGTACAGATTGTTGTTATTTATTTCATGATTTGTCCAAAATAAATGAAAGTAAAACTGTCTGAAAGTGATAATGTAGTATTATATTTCTAAAGTGAAATATTAGAGAACATACTGTCTCCAAATGTTTAAAACAAAGACTGTCTTCCCAAATTAGTTCTTAATGTAGGAGAAA
>NW_007734755.1:78898-88137 GCF_000696425.1 Galeopterus variegatus | reverse complement strand
CTTCACAGGCTCTCTCTGTCCTCTGGCACGCTCACTCCAGACCCGTCGCCATCTTGCTCCACTCCACTTGTCCCACATATTCTTTATCCAATCATCCATCAATGGACATTTAGGTTGGTTCCATATCTTGGCTATTGTAAACAGAGCTGTGATGAACATGGGAATGCAGGTATCCCTTTGAAATGATGATTTCTATTCCTCTGTGTATATACCCAGAAGTGGAATTGCTGGATCGTATGGAACATCTATCTGTAGTTTGAGAAACCTCCATACTGTTTTCCATAGTGGGTGTACTAACTTACAGTCCCACCAACAGAGTAGGAGCATTCCCTTCTCTCCACATCCTCGCCAGCATTTGTTTTTTCTGTCTTTTTGATTATAGCCAGTCTAACTGCAGTGAGATGATATCTCAATGTGGTTTTAATTTGCATTTCCCTGATAACTGGTGATGTTGAGCATTTTTTCATGTACCTTTTGGCCATTTGTTGTCTTCCTTTGAAAACTGTCTATTTAGCTCCTTTGCTCATTTCTTATTTGGGTTATTTGCTTTTTTACTGTGTAATTGCTTGAGTTCCTTGTTTATTATAGATATTAATCCCTTGTCGGATGCATAGTTAGCAAATTTTTCTCCCACTCTGTAGGTTGTCATTTCACTCTCTTGATTGTTTCCTTTGCTGTGCAGAAGCTTTTCAGTTTGACATAGTCCCTTTTGTTTATTTTTTCTTTTGTTGCCTGTGCTTTCAGACTTATGTTCATAAAGTCTTTGCCCAGACCTAGTTCTTGAAGTGTTTCACCTATATTTTTCCTTAGTAATTTTACAGTTTCACAATTTATATTTAAGCATTTAAATCATTTTGAGTTGATTTTTTTTTTTTTTTGTCTTTTTCCATGTCCGACAACGGATCGTAACCCTCAGTGTTGCCCCCGTACCGGACCGGGGACCGGCAACGGGATCGCAACCCTCAACGTTGCTCCCGCGCCTCGCCCAGCCAGTGAGCGGGAACCGGTCTGCATGTGGGATCCGACCCCTCGGGCGGGAGCGCCACCATGCTTCCCAAGTGGCGCACTATCCAGTGCACCACCGGGCCGGCCCTTGAGTTGATTTTAATATATGGTGAAAGGTGCATATCTAATTTCATTCTTCTGCATATGGATATCAATTTTCCCAGCAGCACCACTTATTAAAGAGGCGGTCTTTTCCTCAATGTAGATTTTTGTTGCCTTTGTCAAATATCAGATGGTGTGATTTCTGGGTTCTCTATTCTGCTCCACTGGTCTGAGTGTCTATTTTTATGCCAGTACCATGCTGTTTTGCTTACTATAGCTTTGTAGTATAATTTGAAGTCAGGTAGTGTTATGCCTCTGGCTATATTTTTTTTGCTCAGGATTACTTTGGCTATTTGGGATCTTTTGTTGTTCCATATGAATGTAAAGATTGCTTTTTTCCATTTCTGTGAAGGCTGTCATTGGTATTTTGATGGGGATTGCATTGAATCTGTTTATATCATATCAACAAAGTCAAGGACAAAAACAATATGATTATCTCAATGGACATTGAAAAAGCATATGACAAAACTCAACCTCCNTATTTTTTTTGCTCAGGATTACTTTGGCTATTTGGGATCTTTTGTTGTTCCATATGAATGTAAAGATTGCTTTTTTCCATTTCTGTGAAGGCTGTCATTGGTATTTTGATGGGGATTGCATTGAATCTGTTTATATCATATCAACAAAGTCAAGGACAAAAACAATATGATTATCTCAATGGACATTGAAAAAGCATATGACAAAACTCAACCTCCCTTCATGATAAAGACTCTCAACAAATTAGGTATAGAAGGAAAGTATCTCAACACAATAAAAGCCATCTATAACAAGCCCACTGCCAGTATCATTCTGAATGGGGAAAAACTGAAGGATTTTCAACAGGACATGGACACCCATTCTCACCACTTCTATTTAACATAGTACTGGGTGTACTAGCCAGAACAATCAGGCAAGAGAAAAGAATAAAGGGCATCCAGATTGGAAAAGATGAAGTCAAACTGTCCCTAGTTGCAGATGACATGATATTATATATAGAAAAACCTAAAGACTCTATCAAAAAACTCCTAGAGCTGGTTAATAATTTCAGTAACGTTGCAGAATACATTTTCCATTTCTGTGAAGGCTGTCATTGGTATTTTGATGGGGATTGCATTGAATCTGTTTATATCATATCAACAAAGTCAAGGACAAAAACAATATGATTATCTCAATGGACATTGAAAAAGCATATGACAAAACTCAACCTCCCTTCATGATAAAGACTCTCAACAAATTAGGTATAGAAGGAAAGTATCTCAACACAATAAAAGCCATCTATAACAAGCCCACTGCCAGTATCATTCTGAATGGGGAAAAACTGAAGGATTTTCAACAGGACATGGACACCCATTCTCACCACTTCTATTTAACATAGTACTGGGTGTACTAGCCAGAACAATCAGGCAAGAGAAAAGAATAAAGGGCATCCAGATTGGAAAAGATGAAGTCAAACTGTCCCTAGTTGCAGATGACATGATATTATATATAGAAAAACCTAAAGACTCTATCAAAAAACTCCTAGAGCTGGTTAATAATTTCAGTAACATTGCAGGATACAAAATAAATGCCCCTAAATCAGTTGCATTTATATTCTCCAATAATGAACTAACAGATAGAGAAATCAAAAAAGTAATCCCATTTACAACAGTCATGAAAAAGATAAAATACCTAGGAATCAATTTAACCAAGGAGATTAGATCTCTACAATGAGAACTACAAACCACTACTGAAAGAAATTAAAGAAGCTACAAAAAGATGGAAAGACATTACATGCTCTTAGATTGGAAGAACTAACATTGTGAAAATATCTATACTATCTATATGAATTTTAAAACAAGCTTGTCATTTTTCAGTAAAAATAATTTTTTTGGGCTGGATTGAACTTCATCTATAGATTAATTTGAGGACAATTGACATTGGCATTTTTTTCTATGGAGTTTTCCAATTCATATACGTGGTTTATCACATCTGTTACGTATTTCGGGGGCTGGATTGAACTTCATCTATAGATTAATTTGAGGACAATTGACATTGACATTTTTTTCTATGGAGTTTTCCAATTCATATACGTGGTTTATCACATCTGTTACGTATTTCTTCTTTAATTTTTTTCAATAATAGTTTGTAGTTTTGAGTATAGAAATCTTAACCACCATCTGCTAAATCTATTCCTAGGTGTTTAATGAATTTTGATAATATTTTAAATGATGCTATTTTATTTTCTATTTTTATTGCTTATTTATAGAAATATAATTAAATTTTGTACATTGATCCTGTATCCAGCAGTCTTCCTATATTCATTTATTGGTTCTATTGTGGTAAGGATTTAATGAGATGGTACCTGTAAACTACATGGCATTGTGCCTAGGGACAGCAAGTGCTCAATAAATTTTAGTGTTTTATGAGGAGAGATTTGTTATTTAGATTGAGTGTTAGTTATTAAGGTCCTCTTCAACTCTAAGACTCTATTATTCCATAATTTGTGAATAAGGCTGTATAGTCATAATTTATGCTTTCCTAGGAGTGCATATTATAAACCATTTCTAAGGATATGGTGATACATGAGGAGAAAATTGTGAGGATAGTAGGTCACACTCTTTCTCAAAAGAAGCATTATGATATTCTAGAGAAAGAAATCAAGTTTGAATCTTATCAATGGGCTGGGTAGGCAACAAATATCAATTGCAATGTAACTGCTGTTAATGGCACTATAACAAAACTTAGTTATTGCTATTTCATTAATTAACCATGTGATCGTAGTGAAATTACTCATACTCTTAAATCCCTAGTTCCTTTAAATATAAAATGATAATATAATATCTCAGTCAAATATTTGTAATTAGGATTATCTATGTAATAGCATGACAGCATCTGGCACAAAATATGCATTCCAAAAATACTGTTATTATTTATTCAAAAGTATACAGCTTGACAGAGAAAAATTTGTGTGTGTGTATATATATACATGTTACATCTAAAGTTGGAAATAAAAGACTTGTATACTTCCATTCAAAAAGCTTGTTTCCTAGTT
Organism: Galeopterus variegatus; assembly: GCF_000696425.1. NCBI lineage: Eukaryota > Metazoa > Chordata > Mammalia > Dermoptera > Cynocephalidae > Galeopterus > Galeopterus variegatus. Next base: position 84,020 of record NW_007734755.1, on the reverse strand, counting down.
AGTCTAAAATTGTTATTTCATGCTATAATTTTATAATATTCTTTTTATAACCAGTACTAATATTTAAAGAAAAATCATATTTAAAGCAAAATTTTGGATATTAATTGATTAGCAGAGACCAATTGGAAGGCTGCACTTTAATCAATAGATTCTAACATATTATAATAATCAAAGGTATGAAATAGTTCAGGGTATCATTGGCAACCTGAATAAAATTATGATATAAGCAATGCATTATTTGTTATAAGGCAAGAAAATAGCACACATTTTATAAGTTCATTAGTGTAATACTGAAAAAAAATTTACTTGTAATTCTAATTTTTGGAGGAGATTGCATTCGTTATAACGTAGAACTAATGAAGAATTTAAAAATTAAATAATTAAAATTTTGTGGTACATATATCAATTAATATGTAAACTCATAGTTACTTATGAACTCTGTTTATTAGCTTTTATCTCTCAGCTTCAAATTCACCCTTTTCTCCTCCGTGATGCTGGGGCTGGAACTCTGCACACTGCTTTTCTTCTCTGCCACCTGTCTTCCTGCCAGAATGGGGCTCAAAGGCCAGAGTACAAAACCAGAGGCAGGAAAGGGGACTTGCTCCTTCCAATTTTGTTTCCTGCTGCTGTAGTGTCACCACAGCACTCGTTCTTCATCTTGGTAGCAGCAGTTTATTTCTTAAATTCTTGGAGCCAGCCTCAAGGAAGATGCCCCTTGGTGGCCTTCCTTAGACTTGAGTCTCAGCTATGCAGGGTCCCTGCTCCAGCTCCCGAGATATCACCACCAGCTGGTCAGTTTTAATAACCTGAAGTTTTCCCTTTGTTCCTCCAGCTCTAGAGGTGGGAGCTGCTTCCTGCCATTCCTAGATCTGTTACCGCAGTGTTTCCCTTTGCCTTTTCAGTTGACCATACCTCTAACCAATTCCCTAAATTAAATTTGCTGTATTAAAATAATGTGTGGTTTCTATTTTCATGACTGTACCCTGACTGATAGATTCATTATTTTTTATGTCGAGGAAAAGATGTACAAATTTATAGGTTTATCCATGTGATAGCAGTAAAATATCCAATATAGAAAAAAAATTGAATTTTAATTCTAATGTTGGGGGATTGGGAGAGAAAGTTACATTTGAAATAATGTAGACATAATAAAAAATTAAAACATGAACTGACTAACTTTTTATTTTGAGTTTCCATTAAGGCATAAAGGCCTAATTACTGAAACTTTCTGTCTGTTTTTCATCCTTTTTGGCAAGCCATACATGCTCTTCACTAAAAGTTTTTGGGAAATCTTAATTGTTAGTACTGATGAGGCTTGACCTTACAGAACCTGTGTTTCTCATCTTTTGAGTGGGATTTTCAAGGCCCCAACTGCCTCCATGGGCTTTTCATTGGCCATAGCTCTTGTTATACCCTCCCAAGGCTAATCCACTATAAACTTGTGAGATATAACCTAATGGTCTGATTTCAATCGCTTTTTTTTTTCTAATAAGTAATCTTTATTTTATGAGGCTCAGAAGTTCAGGACAGAGAAGAATTAGAAGTACATACAGTTATTGACATTCTGCAAAGAGGATTTACTCTAATAGATGCCTCTGCATTCAAGTACGATTTGTTACAGCATACTGCATAAGAAAGAACTAGGCTAGATGTTTCCGTCTACCCATTAATCCAAATAGCATCTTCTTTTGTGAAATATCCATTTTCTCTACTAAACCATGTGATCTTTCCACAGCGATGTTAATAGAACCATTCTTCTTTCTGTTATTGGAAACATCCTTCAGAAATTTGAACCATAGTTAAGTTTTGGCACAAATGTTATCAGGAGATCTAAATGTACATGAAACACTACTATTTATCCTTCTCAATTTTACTGAGATATTTTTACATTGGGCATTTCACATAATATACACATACAAGGGTACTTCAGAAAGTTCATGGAAAAATTCATGTTATCTTTTAATTTTATTTTTTCATGAATTTTTGAGGTACCCTCACATATTTTTTATATCAAATTCTATCTGAATTAATTTTAAGACTAGGTAGCTAGGAGTGGTATTGAATATAACAATTATTTAGTGTTTAAAATTTCTAGGAATATAGGCTTCTGGTAAATAATAGATTATTTATTCATTTGGTCAAGCAAATCACATAGTGGGGGGAAGTAAAGGAGCTTGCAAGTTCCAATGACAAATTAAATCATGTATATAAATAGCCATAACACAAAGTAGAAAGGTTACTACAAAGAAAAATGTATTTGCTTTAAAATAGTGCTATGAAAATTCAGTCTAAAGAAAAAATTGGAAAAAGATACAGCTAAGAGAAATATATTTGCATGAAAATAGTACTATGGAAATTCACAGTCTAAAAGAATTACTTCCAATTGAGGGAAGGCTTTCTGTTAGGTGTTTGACTTGATCCTGGAAAACCTACTATGAGGGAAACACATTCCCCACATTCCAGCGGAGATGAATACATTTTAGCTGCATTCTTAAAAAATATTAAAACTATGAGAAAAAAAAAAGGCATGGGATAAAATTGAAAGGTATGAACATTTTAGAAGGGACAAAGGAGAAAATATATCAGCAGGAACAGTTGAAAAAAGAATAAGAATGAGAAATGAAAAATAAATTCACAAAATTTTTCCCCAAGGGTTGTGGATTAGTGCTCTGCTGACATACTTGATTAACTTTCGTATGTAATCCTAAGATAATCATAAGCATAGATATATATATATTTTTTTCCTTTTTGTCTTTTTTTACTGACCGGCAACGGGATCGCAACCCTCAGTGTTGCGCCCGCACTGCACTCAGCCAGCGAGCGGGAACCGGTCTCCACATGGGATCCGAACCCTCGGCGGGAGCGCCGCCACACTCCCAAGCGGCGCACTCTCCAGTGCGCCACCGGGCCGGCCCATAAGCATAGATATTTAACACAACCATACCACAATCACAATCACAGCCATACCCATATCCACTAAGTATTTGGGAAATCACATAGATCTGTGGCTCTCAACTATATCAAACCAGATGCCCTATTTGCTGTCCTTTAATTAAATTTAGAAATATAAAAATCTAAAAGCAACACACTTTTAAAATCAATGCAATACCCTAACTCTAATAGAAAATAGAAAATAGTTCATAAAATTACTTATATATATTTGATATATAAATATTAAATAAGACTGCAACAGAAAACATAATGAGAAATCTAGATATTTGAACTTTTTCATAATGAATAAATTTGGATTTAAGAGAAGTTGATCTGACACTTTCAGTATGTTTTCAGAAGTTGATCTGACACATTTCAGTATATTTTCAGAAAAAAATCATACAGCAAAGGTACAGGGGACATAAAGCCTAGTATGGGAATAAATAATAGGCAAGACTTGTTTGTATATAGTAAAAATGAACTAACCTCAGTTGATCTGGGGATAACATATCAGACCATTTTAGACAACTACTTCTGTCTCTCCAGCACTAGGAGGCAGGGGATACAGGAAGGACCAAAACAAACAGAAACAGCAGGGGCCGCAGAGAGGTTGATAGACTCTGGGAACAGGAAAAAAAATAAGAGTAACCGGTAACCCCAAAATAAAGAATTTTAATATGTAATTTTATAACCTAGGTTTATCTTGCACTACAATTTAAAATTACATAGGAGGTCAATAAAATGAAAGTTAAAGTAAAACTTTTATTAATAAATCCAGTAAGATTACCAAATATTATAAGTCTCTGCTAATTCAAAAACATTTGGTTCTAAGTCTGTTAGAAGTCTCAATCTCCTGTTACATAGTTGCATGTGAATTAAGCATAAAAATGTAGGCCAATAAAGATGTGTTATAATGTCAACTCAAAATCCACAAACAGCATTGCTCTTTAGAAATTGATTTCCAGAATTGATGGTCAACATTTTAGTTGCACTCTTAAAAAATATTAAAAACATGAGAAAATATTTTGCGGCTATATGAGTATTTAAAAAATGTCGTATGTGCTTAAATGTCAAATATTTTAAGCTCAGCTAATAATAAATTGTTCTTTCAATTGCATAAACATCTTGCAAGACGTTGGAAAGTTGTGCTCATGTGAGGCAACTCTGTAATGTGTTCCAGGACCCCTAACATTTCTCACTCTGTCCACTAAATGCAAGTAGCAACCACTATTGTATTGCTTCTATAAGTTTGACCATTATAGATACTTCAAATGCTATGTGATTCTACTTATGTGAAGTATCTAGAATAGTCAAACTCAGCAGCAGAGAATACAATAATTATTGACTAGGGCTGGGGTTGGAGGAAATAGCAGTTGTTTAAAGGGTGTAACGTTTCAGTTATACTAGATGAGCAAGTTCTGCAGATCCGCTGTACAATATAGTATCTATAGTTAACAGTGTGGTTTTGTGCACTTCAAAATTTGTTAAGAGGGTAGATCTCCGGTTAAGTGTTCTTACCACATAAAACAAAATGAAAATGAAAACAGAAACAACAGGACACAATGAAACTTTGAGAGGTATTAAATATGTCTGTTACCTTGATTGTGGTGATAGTATCATGGGTGTTTCCAAACATCCAAACTCATCAAATTGTACACATTAGATATGTGCAGTTCTTTGTATATCAATTATACCTTAATAACACTGTTAAAAAATTAATAAATGTAATTATCACTCCCTAATCACTGATGACCCAAAATGGCCCTACAGATCTCCAGAATTCTCCCGAGGATGTGGTTCAAACTTCACTGAAAATTGCTGTTTTAGATATTAATTATCAGCTTCTCAGGGTCAGAATCAAAAAATGAGAACTTTTAGTGACAATCTGAAAGATGGCTAAATGATTTTTAATGCTCAGCATTCACTGAGCTGCAGGAAGCGAGGCCATCAGGAGGGACTAATCACAAAATCTGAAATTAAGAGATGCAAGTATATTCTCATGTAATCTAATATATTTTAAAAAGAGTTTGTACTCATAGGTTTTTGTAAGTAATTTTGTGTATATATTTCATAAGAATCTTTCTATGTTGGCATTTTACCAAGGCACTGTTTCAATTAAAGACTGGGTTCTACCCCTAATTGATTTCTGGTGGGGAGAGGGGAGCCCGGTGTCCCCCTCGAGTTACATTGA
>NW_007734755.1:73979-74901 GCF_000696425.1 Galeopterus variegatus | reverse complement strand
GAAAGGACATTCTTGGGGGGGGAGGGGAGAGAGGGAGGAGGGTGGGAGGTGTCGGTGAAGGCCCTAATAATCATATACATTGTATATTGACAAAATAAAAATTTTAAAAAAATAAAAAATAAAAATAAAGACTGGGTTCTATAATCCACAGTTGTGTTTTCCGTAAAATTCAGGGCCTCTTCCTATGAACAACTGCTCCAGTAACTATGTCATATTTGAATCACAATTGAGAACTACAACAATAAATACATCAGAATAAGATCATGAAAAAAACTGAAAGTGGATAAATTTGGAGGAGGAAAGGAGCATGGTAGAGAAGTTGCTGACATTCTTGAGAAATTAGAGGAGCAGTGAGTGACCCCGGTAATGAAGTCAGTCTTGGGAGCCCCTGAGAATCTGTCAGCCAAGCAGATCATTACAGCAGCAAAGGCAAGCCATCAACACCCTTGTCCCGGAACACCGATTGTTTTAAAACCTATGAGCACTTGTATTACACACTCATATAATGAGAAAAAATGATTAATTAGCTGAATGTTTTCCCCAGACATTTATTTCATTAAAAATTTTTAATGAATGGTATAAATGATCCAAAAAAAATATCACACTTTCTGTTTTGAATTTTTTCCTGTTTATTAAAGTTATACATGTTATTGCAGGTTATTTTGGTATTTGTTCTTGATTAAGATACTTGATCTTAAAATGTGTCACAGAATGAAAGAAACTATCTGCCCTAACCATGAACGTTGTTTAACCTACTTTGTGACTTTGTCACTGTACAGCTAATAGAAAAGAAATTGGGTTAGGGATACCATGTGTTCATTTCTATCAGGTAATGATTTCCCTGTGTTATAATTGCCTGTCTACTTGCCTGTTGTATTCCCTCATTCCTAACAACTCTACTAGAAAATAAGCTTCTTTTCTA
>NW_007734755.1:71788-73540 GCF_000696425.1 Galeopterus variegatus | reverse complement strand
TTTGTAACTTTTCCGAGTTTTCCTAATAGTTAAAACAGTCATCACATAATGTTTTTAGTCATTGTGGTGTTTGATGCATGTATGTATCTGCTCATTACATCTCCAAAATTGTGCCTTTTATCATTATATAATGGCTTTTTTGTCTGAGTAGTGATTATATCTGTACAATATGTGTAATGTAACTTGTTTAAAATATATATTTCTCTCTGATCTTTTCTATTTACATTTGCCTGGTAATTATGCTTCTATCTTTTTAATGTTTTTAGTTTATCACTTTAGGTATATTTCTTACAAATAACATATAGTTGAGTTTTGTTTTTAGATAAAATTGGAGGAATTTGTCTCATTTATACTTAAAGTTAAAACTTATATACTTTCTGCCTTATTACTTAATGTCTATTTTTTTCTTGTTTCCTTTACTTTTACTGGTTTTCTTTGGTATGATCAAATACTACTTTTTCTCTTTTTTCTCCTGTTAATTTGAAAATTCGACTTCATTGAACTTTATCTATTGGACTGGGGTAACCTTCTTTTTTCAAACACAAATTCTCATTTCTGACATAAAAGCAAAATATTAACTGTACCCACTGCAGACACTGCTAGTTACCTGCCTTATTCTCCCCCTTCTTCTGTATTAAGCAGAATGCAGATTTTTGGGAAGGCAGGTGCTGCAAACTTGATTTGCCATGCATTCTTTTGACTAGGAGTGGCCAGGGGACCCTGGCCAATGACACACACACAGCAGAAGTGTATTGGGTGGGGCTCATTAGATACTCATGAGGAATGAATTTTTGCCCTTTGCCCTTCTGCTTCCTGCCTAAAATGCAGATATCTTGCCTGGAGGTGTAGCAGCCATCTTGTGATCATGATGACAAAAGCCACAAAAAAGAGAACTGGGTGGAAATGCAGAATTTTAGGTCCTTGTTGGCACTGCCTCCACACTCCTGTTATGTGAGAAACTCAAGTCCCTGTTGAGTCAGAGTTCGTATTTTGCATAGCTGAACACAGTCCTCATGGACACAATCCCCCTGACCCAGGCACATTGAATCCCTAACTGCTCTCCTACATTGGACGAATTCAGTGAATGCCCTAATTCCCTCCTGTCCCCAGCCATAATTAGCATTCTTTCACTTCTCCCCCTTCTTCATTCTCCACACAAAAATTTTGATAAAGTTATTTTGTGCTTTAATTCTAAGCTATTATTTCGTATTGTTTTAGGGAATGAATTTTATGTCAAAGCCATTTTATACACAGAGAGAATGGCTTTCTTTCTGTTAAAGATTTCTGTTCTGATTAATTTGTTTGTCTCAAGTTCTTTTCTAAGTATTCTCCTCAGATGAGATTTGTGCTCATACCGTCTGTGAATTCTTGCTGATTGAGTTACAGTTCTTTTCTCTCACTAGCCTGTGGATGTTATCTAAATGCCATCTAGCTTCCAGGACCACAGATAAGAAATCTGATGTCAGTCTGTTTCTGTTTTCCTTTATAACTAATTCTTTCTGTCCAGAAGCTTACAATTTTTCTTCCTTTATCTTTGGGATTCAAGCATTTTATCATAATATGCATAGGCATGGTCTTTTACAAGTCATGCCCACTCAAATTCAGTGAACACTTTTAATCTGCAGAATTAAATCCTTCTTAAAGCCAGAGAAATTTTCTCTAGTTTTTAATTTGCTTATTTGGACTCCCAAATGTGTTTTCCAAGTCACTTTTCTCTCAAGATTTCTATCTCATTTTATTTTTTTTGCTCCA
>NW_007734755.1:68527-71404 GCF_000696425.1 Galeopterus variegatus | reverse complement strand
TTAAAAATTAAAAACCATGGCTTTTATTTCCAGAAAGTATGTTTCAGTGCTGTGACTAAGTGCGTAAGTGCTCTTATATATTGGTGGTGGCGGTGGTAAATGTGTGGCCTGTCCCCAACAGCAGTCCTTTATCACTGGGTGTCATCTTTTTACTAGGAACCACCAGCTCTGCTTGCTCCTCTCCTATCTGGTGATGAGTCTCTTTGGGCACTGACTTTTACTGCCGTTAAGGCTCAGGTTGACCTAGTTGGGTACAATGAATATAGCATAACCAAAAAATGGTGGGAGACATGGCATTGTGTGCTCTTTTGAGTTGGTGATGGACAAGCATGTTTCCTTCCCCATGAAGGCTCTCTCCCTTCCATTCTCAACTGGTAGTGTCAGGTTGATGGAACAGAAAATCAATATTTTTGAGCATATTATGTTCCAGGTCCTGGTCTAAGCAATTTATATAAGTTAAAAATTTTTATTATGATCACTATTTGATCTAGACACTATTACCTCTATTTTATAAAAGAGGAGTTAAGAAACTTGCCCAAGCTCCCACTGCTAGGAGGTAAGGGATTCAGGACTTAAATACAGGCAGTCTTTGTCCATAACAATGGTTCTCAAACAATATGAGCATTCCACATGTGTATAGCTATTCCAGGGCTAAAAGGACCAGCAGCTCTTCCAGAGGGAACAAGGCTTCCCAGAGGCCAAAATCTCACCCAGAATTTCAGGGCTCAGATCTTTGCCTGAGGCCTGTCCACAGCCAATCTTCAGGCTCTATTGGCCAGAGAAGGAAAACGTCCTGCATCCCATCATTCCTTCAGCACCCAGGTATGGTGGATGCTTTGCAGACGTCCCCTACAGACACCGCCTCCCTGTTCAGCCATCATCCAGTTCAAGGGAAAGTGTAGTTGGAAGCTGGGACAGAGTTTAAAGAAGGTGGAGACAGGGACATGCATTCATATTGTACGATCTTGAATTTTATTTGATTGTAAACTTCTTGAGGGTGGTGACTATTTACACTGACTTTGGCATTCTCAATATCCAGCACATTGTAGGGACCATAGTAGTAGCTCAATAGCTTTTTACCGAATGACTTATAATAGGCCTTTGCCATCTGAGTACCATCACTCAAAAGTAATGTTTAAGTCTTAGGACTCCATCCCCAAACTCTAATCCCCAGACCAATCCCTTCTGAGTTTTTGGAAAGCCATCTCTGAGGTGGCTATTCTCTTAGAAGAGGGAGAAGAAAGCCTTCCTTCATTCTTTTGGTTATGAGTTTACAATAATAAAAAAAGACAAGACTTTAATTTCTTACATAGGATATAAATGAATAAACACCATGTCTATAGAAGAGCTCTAGAAAATTGTGTGTGTGTGTGTGTGTGTGTGTGTGATGATAATGATTAGGAGAAAAAGAAGAAAAAGGTAAAGCTGATGAAAAGTTAGTGTGGTATGGCAACCATGCTCCACAGAGAAGAAGAAGAAAATGTTGCTTAGCAACTAGAAGTTTCAGGAAGGAAAATTCTCAATTCCAGTGGGGGAAAAGCAAGGAAGGTAGATAAATACATATCTGAAGTAGGTGCTTTTGAATGATCGTTGTGGTGAATAATTTGCTTTTAGAAATATGCTGCTGCTTTCCCTCTGCATCAATTGAAAATTTGTCCCTGACTTAAAAATAAGTGGCCAAAATGAATGGAGTGCCAAACTGGGGGCCAGTTTGTCCATCACAAACAGATGTGGAAGGACCAAAAAGGAAAATTTTTTGCAATTTCACTGCTGTAATTGTTAAGTCTTTTGAATTACCCTACTAATGCATAAATATATTCTCTTCGTAAAAGATTTTTAAAATACAGAAGTATTAAGAGCAAATCCTGATATGCACCCTTTAGTGTGCCTCTCCTACCTTCCTTTCTCAGATGGCACCACTGTTAAGAGTCTGGTGTGCATTCTTCTGTCCATTTCTATGCATTTACATATGTTTACATATATATTTACTTAATTTTTAACACAAAGGGGGTCATATTCTGTTACTTAAATTTGTCAAAAATAATATGATTGGAATTTTTTTATGTATTATATGTAGGTATAACTCATTCTTTTAAATGGCTATACATTATATTCACCCACAACTTCCCTGCTGATGGGCATTTCAGTGTTTCCAGTTTTACAATAACACAAATGATAAAGTTGTAAATGGCCTTGAACATATATCACTGGGCACTTCTGAATGTATTGCTTGAAAACGTATTGCTAGAAGCACAATTGCTAGGCTAAGGGAATTTAAGATTTAAAATATATACTAGCTACTGTGAATGAACGTGCCAGTTTCACCATATCTTTCCCAAATTTGACAATTTATGCCATCGGGTAAGTGAAAAACCACACACGCGCATGGTCACACACACACACACACACACACACGATTGCCAGTGAGAATGAATATCTTTAATATGTTTACTGGCCATTTTGTTTCTCTTTTTGAGAATTGCCATCTGGCATCCTTTACTTATTTTAGTGTTGAGTTGCTTGCCTTTTCCTAATTATTTATAGCAGTCTTTATACATTCTGTTTATTAATACCTTGTCTGCTAAATGTGTTGAAGCAATTTATCTCTGCCACTTATATTTTAGCTTTTCAATGTTTTCTCCCAAATTATACAGGAGTTTTTAAGTTTCTTAGGCAAAACCTGTCTTTTATACTTTATGGTTTCTGGGTTGAGGTCTAACTTAAGAAGACCTTTGCTACCCCATGGCTTTAAAAATATTCTGTATTTTCATCTAACAGTTATATTTCTGCTTACTGTTTAGTGCTTTAAACCATCTGGAATTTGTTCTAGTAAATGATATAAGGAATAGATATTATCTAGCTTTACTTTTTTTTTTT
>NW_007734755.1:67061-67747 GCF_000696425.1 Galeopterus variegatus | reverse complement strand
TTTTTTTTTTTACATTGGTAGCTACTTTTCCTATAATTTAATGACTATACACTTTTCTCCACTGATTAAAAGGTCAAATTAATCATAAATTAAAGTCTTACATACACATGAATCTGCTTATGTACTCTCTTCAATTTTATTGACTAATTTCCCTATTCTCAAACTCTAAAGATTTAATTAGTATAGGCCTCATAACATATATTCAACATCTTCTGTTAAATTGATTTCTAAATATTCATATCTAAATAGAAATCCTCTCATTGGTCTTCTTTTTTAGATTTTTTGGCTCTTTAGTGCTATCTTCTTTTTTCATATGAAAGAGGAGATTATATAGATAGACAAATATGTAAGTAGATAGATAGATACACATACATAGTCTTTTGAGTTTTATTTTCTAGATATTATACACACACACACACACACACACACACACACACACACACATATATATATATACACACTGTTTTGTTTTGTTTTTGCTGGCCGGTACAGGAATCGAACCCCAGACTTTAGTGTTATCAGTACCACACTCTAAATAACTGAGCTAACCAGCCAGCAATATTTTATACTTTTTGATGAGACCTATTTTCTCACTGGATACTGTTTATTTTAAAAAGTGTTAGCTTTGGGCCGAGCCCGTGGCGCACTCGGGAGAGTGCAGCACTGGGAGTGCAGCAGCGCTCCTG
>NW_007734755.1:60422-66145 GCF_000696425.1 Galeopterus variegatus | reverse complement strand
GTCAGAATACTTCTCACATTTTGCTGCTAACTATGATATTTTCTGTACATTCATTAAACATCTTATATTAGATTGAGGATGTTTCCCTTTGGTCTCTGCTTGCTATTTTTTTTTTTTAATCATTAAAGAACATTGAATATAATCAAATGAGTTTTTCTTTCAGTCTACTAATAATGATATATACATTTATTTTCTAATGTTTAACCACATATTCCAGGAAACCTTTGGTTAAAGTCTTCTTTGTAAGTATAGATTTCAAGATTTTTCCTCTCCCTTTCCTGCCAAAGAACAGAGAGGAACTTGACTGGCTAATCAGTGTTATTAAGGTGATGGAGCAAACACTGGTTAGGATCACTGCCAACACAGCTCCATCAGGGAGCTTGGACAAAGACCTGTCCACTTCCCATAAAGAGAGGAGAAAGGGGATCAATATTAGTTCAGACATATAAAAAAAAAGAGAGAGAGAAAGAAAGAAACAATATCATAAGCAAAAGGCTGAAACCAACATGACAATATCTGAATTTTGTGTAATACAGTATTGGATATAGAATAAGTGGTCAGTGCAATAACTCTATTTTCTAAATCTCTTCATGTCCTGAAATTTCTGCCTCTTTGTTAGTCATATATGTATGCCCGGAGAAATAAGTCTTCTCTGATTCTTGCAAATATCTAAGCAGAGATAACTTCTTGATTATGATGTATTCTTTAATTTTCTGCTGGGTTCAGTATGTTAATATTAACTTTAGGGGTTTAATATTCATGTTCATGGGAAGAGATTCAATTATATTTTCCTCTTTTGAACACCGTTTATTCTTTGTCAATAGAAGAGTTTTATTATTCTCATAGAATGACTTACAAAGCTTTTTACATTTTTTTCCTGCTCTGAAACATTTTATATATAATATGGAAAATATTCTCTGCTTGAAATTTTATAGAATTCTTCTATACTTAAGGTCTTTTTAAAGAGCATATTTTCATTGCCTGCTCATTTCTTCACTAATAATACTTCTATTCCCATTTTTATACTTCTTGAATTTATTTTTATAATATATACTGCATTAGTCCATTTTGTGTTGCTATAACAAAATACTTGAAACTGGGTGATTTATAAAGAAAAATGACATTTATTGCTTACAGTTTCTGAGGCTGGGAAGTCCAAAGTCCATCTGGTGGTGGCGTCAGTGACCCAGGGGTCTCACATTGCAAGATGGCGGAAGCAGAAAGAGCAGAGAGAGAGAAACACAGATTCTCCTAAAACCCTCAGAACCATGCCTCTGACCACCATTTTTAATCCATTCACTACTGCAGGGTCCTACAATTCAATCACTTCTTCAAGGCTCCACCCTCTAATTACCATAATAGGATTTCCCACCCTCTTTAACAGTCACAATGGCAGCTAAGTTTCTTTACATAAAACTTGGGGAACACAATTCAAGCTTCAATGAGTTTTGGGGGGACATCATTCAATCCACCACATATACTTTTCTATGAAGTGATACACTTCATCCAGTTTTCTAAATTTGTGGCATAAAGATAAAATTCTTAAAATTCTTTCCCTGTTTAATCTGATTTTAAATTTTCTTCCCACTTATGATATTGCTTATTTGTGTCTTTTCTAATTTTCTTTTCATTATAATGGCCACGTGGATTTTCACAATCTTTGCCAAGAAGAAACTTTTGATTTTATTGATTGGGGACAGAGCCTTCATAGGTAGCAGCTTCAATTAAGGGAGGTGTGACAGCCTATAACAGGAAGAGGGGCCACTTCTGCAAATGGTTAAGGGAAATCTGGGGTTTCATCTTTCTCCAGTGCATTAACCTAAACGGTTCCATCCCAAGACTCGGAGTTCTACTCCTTCTGATAAAGACCCTGTCTTTAGTACAGCAGACCTTCCAAGACTGAGAATTCAGCAATCCCAGCAACTAGTTATCTTTATAATTAAGTCCTATACCTAATCCACAATTCTTTCTTTCATCTAGTGTGGAATATACTATAAAGCATATGTACTTCACAGGACCTGGTTTTCCAAAGCCTTGCAGTTTCAAATATTGACCTTGCGGAGGACTGGAAATTTTCCTCAGGCTATAAAGTCTCTAGTGTAAGATAAAGATTTGTGGCACAGTAAGGTTGCTGGCTCAAGGACAGACAGGTTACCACTTGATATGTGTAGATACTGGAAAAATGCTGGAGGGAGAAGGAATGTTTGCTAAGATCAAGCTTATGTTGATAGGACCACTTAATTGTCTACTGGAATATCATCAGGCTTCTTTCACTGACAGTTACCAGCCTATATTGTTAAAGTATAATCCCACCTATGTTCTCTTTGTGTAACTTCTTGGTCTGGAAAATAAATGCAGGAAGAGAACCCCAATTCTGGGTTAATTTCCCAAGGAAGGGATGCCTCTCACTGGAGCATTCCCAGGGAAGTTAACCACTTCGGGGCTTCTCACTGCTCAGAAGAGATGGGCTTTGAGTAATCCTTTGTGTCTCCATCACCTGAGGAAGTGGGGTGATAAATCTGTGGGGGATGAAGCAACACAAAGCAACAGTCTAGCTGTAGGAGCCAGAGTCTCCTCAAAAGCTGCCAAGGAGGTCCTCTGGCTTTCTCACTTTGCCTTAAGTTGGTGATTAATCATCCTTAGCCTTTTATTTTCTTTGTTCAATGCCTTGGTTGCACTCAGCAAAATCCATTTGATTCCATTGTCCTTATAATTGTTATTTTCCCCAAACCTATCAAACATTTGAGATATTGAACCCATCAGTGCTTTTCCTTCAGCTATTATCCCATCTGAGTTCACCTCTAGTGAAATTTTTAACAATTACAGGACACAGTAGTTAGTTTCCTAAGATGGTCCCTAATTCACCCCATCCTCCATGTACATGTCACACATGTATTTCCTCTCCCCTTTAATCTGGCCTCTGCTTGTGATTGCTTTGGTCAATAAAATATGGTGTAAATGATGCTGTACTGTGCAAGGTGCTGGCCTAGCTCTTAACAGATCCAGCAGTTCCCACTTCCTCTCTTGGAACACTTGTTCTGGGGATGTTCCTTCTTGGAACCCAGCTGCCATGCTGCGAAAAGCCTACTTGTAGGCACACTGGTCACCAGTCCCAGGTGATCTTGAAGCTGAAGCCAGTATCAGCTTCCAACCATGTGAATGAGCCCAATTAAGCTCCTAGATGACTCCAAACTCAGCAAATGTCATTGAAGCTGGAGAACTGCCCCACTGAGCCTAATCAACCCACAGAATCATGAAAGATAAAAAAAATAGTTATTCTAAGCCACTAAGCTTTGCAGTTATTTGTTATGCAACAAAATATAATTAGAACATGTTGCCACAATAAGCCAGGAGATACCATACCCCATTCTGTCTTTGTTGTTAGCCAGCTGGTGAGTGACCCATCTCCAAAATTTCATCTTTAAAATCTGCTTCCTTGGATTTCTTGGTGCTGAGTGTCCGAAATCAGGTCCTCTGAGAATAACTTGTTGAGAGAGAGAAGACAGAAATGTGCATGAAAAAAGTTTGTTGAGGAGCAATCAGGAACAATACCTGTGAGGGTGCGAAAGAAGGACTGAGCAGAAGGAGAGGTTGAACTGCAATGCATTTGTCCCAGAGGTCTCAACCAGTCCTCCAGGTAGCCCTGGAAACGGGGCAAAACTTCAGAGCTGTCCTGAATTGAAGCAAGGAATCTGGGGTCAGTTATTGGATGCAAGCTGCTCCCAGAGAGAGGGCTAACTTTGAGTGAGGTGTCCTTGACAGTATATCATAGCATCCCATATCTGCTATTTTAAATATTTTATGATGTTTGGTTTCTTCTTTACCCTTCTGGCTATGTCTATCAAATTCTTTGTTCAATTTTCCCCCCCACCACATTGTTGTTTGAAAGCTACAAACACTTTCTATTTTTCTCATTTTTGTTCTTACATTTTTGAAATGTATAAGAGGGTACTTCAAAAAGTTCATGTAAAGATTCATATATCTTCCAATTCTACTTTTTCATGAACTTTTTGAAGTGCCTTGGTATCTAGCCTTACAATTTGTACGATTTTCTGTCAATGTCCACGTTTACTCAGAATCTCTCTTTTCTACCTGGGGGGGATGGATTGGTAGCTTACTTTTATGTGTTTTCTGTTCCTGAGCTCTCTCCTCTGTCACTTCTCATACTTCTAGACTTATATGTTATATATACCTACTTTATTATATTATGAACTGTTTTATTTAATTATTTTTTTTTATTTTATCAATATACAATGTAGTTGATTTTTGTGTCCCTTTACCAATTCCTCCTCCCCCTCTGTCTCCCCCTCCCACTCTGCAACATCATATCTGTTCAGTTGTCTTAACAAGTTCAAGGAATTGTGATTGTTGTGTCTTCTTCCCTACCCACCCCTGGTTTGTTTGTGTATTTATTTATTTATTTTTAGCTCCCACAAATAAGTGAGAACATGCAGTATTTCACTTAATATATTTTTTTCTAAGTCCATCCATGTTGTGTGAGTGGTAGTATTTCATTCTTTTTTACAGCAGAGTAGAATTCCACTGTGTAGATATACCACATTTTCCGTATCCACTCATCTCATGATGGACATTTGGGCTGGTTCCAACTCTTGGCTATTGTAAATAGTGCTACAATAAACATTGGAGTACAGGTACCCCTTCAACTTGATGATTTCCATTCCTCTGGGTATATTCCCAGCACTGGGATAGCTGGGTCATATGGTAGATCTATCTGTAATTGTTTGAGGAACCTCCAAACCATTTCCCATAAAGTCTGCACCATTTATCAGTCCAACCAAGAGTGTAGGAGGGTTCCTTTTTCTCCGACCTCACCAGCATTTATCATTCACAGTCTTTTGGATATTAGCCATCCTAACTGGAGTGAGATGGTATCTCAGTGTGGTTTTGATTTGCTTTTCCTGAATGCTGAGTGATGTTGAGCATTTTTTCATGTGTCAGTTGGCCATTCCTATATCTTCCTTTGAGAAATGTCTATTCAGCTCCTTTGTCCATTTTTTAATTGGGTTACTTGTTTTTTGGCTGTGAAGTTGTTTCAGTTCCTCGTACATTCTGGATATTAATCCTTTGTCCGATGTATATTTTACAAATATTTTCTTCCACTCTGTTGGTTGTCTTTTAACTCTGATAATTGTTTTTTTTGCTGTGCAGAAGCTTTTTAGTTTGATATAATCCCATTTGTTTATTTTTCCTTTGGTTGCCTATGTTTTGGGGGTTGTATTTATGAAGTCTGTACCCAGTCCTACTTCCTGAAGTGTTTCTCCTATGTTTTCTTTGAGTAGTTTTATTGTTTCAGGGTGTATTTTTTAATTGTTTAATACATTTTGAGTTGACTTTGGTATATGGTGAGAGGTATGGGTCTAGTTTCTTTCTCCTGCATCTGGATGTCCAGTTTTCCCAGCATCATTTCCTGAAGAGGCAGTCTCTTCTCCAGTATGTATACTTGGTGCCTTTGTCAAATATCAGATGGCTGTAGGTGTACTGGTTGATTTCTGGATTCTCTATTCTATTCCATTGATCCATGTGTCTGTTTTTATGCCAGTACCATGCTGTTTCAGAAAAATTAGAAATGAAAAAGGTGATATTACAACTGATAGCTCAGAAATAAAAGAAATCATTCAAAACTACTATAAACAACTATATTCCAACAAATTTGAAAATCTAGAGGAAATGGATAAATTTCTGGACACATACAAACTACCAAA
>NW_007734755.1:47258-59452 GCF_000696425.1 Galeopterus variegatus | reverse complement strand
CCTGATATCAAAACCAAAGATACAACAAAGAAAGAAAACTAAAGGCCAATATCCTTGATGAATATAGATGCAAAAATCCTCAATAAAATACTAGCTAACAGAATACAGCAACACACACACAAAACTATACACCATGATCAAGTGGGATTCATCCCAGGGATGCAAGGTTTGTTCAACATATGCTAATCAATAAATGTGATACACCACATCAATAAAATCAAAGACAAAGACCAGGTGATCATCTCTATAGATGCTGAAAAAGCATTTGACAAAATTCAACATTCATTTATGATAAAGACTGTCTACAAGTTAGGTATAGACAGAAAGTATCTCAAAATAATTGAAACCATATATGATAAGCCCACTGCCAATATCATCCTGAATGGGAGAACAGGAACTAGACAAGGATGCCCACTCTCAACACTCCTATTCAATATAGTGTTGGAAGTACTAGCCAGAGCAATCAGAAAAGAGAAGGGAATAAAGGGCATCCATACTGGAAAAGAGGAAGTCAAACTGTCCCTGTTTGTGGATGATATGATCCTATATATCGAACAGCCTAAAGCCTCTACAAAAAAACTCTTAGAGTTGATAAATGATTTCAGCAAAGTTGCAGGATACAAAATCAACACACAAAAATCAGTAACATTTCTATACTCCAACAGTGAATGTGCAGAAAAAGAAATCAAGAAAGCTTGCCCATTTACAATAGCCACCCCAAAAATAAAATACTTATGAATAAAGTTAACCAAGAATGTGAAAAATCTCTACAATGAAAACTACAAACCACTGTTGCGAGAAATTAAAGAGGATACAAGAAGATGGAAAGATATCCCATGCTCTTGGATTGGGAGAATTAACATTGTGAAAAATTCCATACTACCCTAAGTAATCTACTAATTCAATGCAATCCCCATCAAAATTCCAATGGCATTTTTCTCTGAAATGGAAATAACTATCCTAACATTTATATGGAACAACAAAAGACCATGAATAGCCAAAGCAATACTGAGCAAAAAAAAAAAAAAGCTGGAGGCATAACTCTACTTTCTTTAAACCATACTACAAAGCCATGCACAAATAAGGTTTAAATTTTGTCTTTGCTTAGCCATCTCTCTTGTATTCCATATCACTCACTTTCCTGCATATATTAAAGATTTTATTGTAGTTCATCCTAAAGCGATTATTTCTGAGAGAGTGAATGGGTGGGTGATAAATTGTTTGAGTCTCTGAATATTTGAATATGTCTTTTATTTTGCTTCACTTGAAATATTCTTTAGCTTGTGCATGGCTCAAAATTAGTTTTTCCTTTGAACTTTGAAAAGTGATTGCTTAGTTGTCTTCCAGCCTCCAGTGTTACTGATGAGAACTGTGATGAAATTCTGACTGTTGTTTCCCTGTAGGCAACCTGGCGATTCTCTTGAAAAAATTCAGTGTTCTTAAATAGCACCAACATATATTTACATGTAGGCCTTTTTACTTTCACTTTGTTCTTCTAGAATGTCACATAAAAGAAATCATACAATATGTTCTTTTTTGGGTCTGGCTTTTTGTGTTCAGTTTAATGTTTTTGAGGTTCATAAATGTTTCTGTTCATATAGGAGTTTACTTTTGTTTATTGATAAGTAGTGTAGCTAATAATTTTTTTCTAGTTGTTTGTTACTAATATATAGAAATACAAGTCTTACACTGATATTGGATATTGGGTTTGTATTTAGTGACTATAAACTCATTGATTCTAAGAATTCATTTATAGATTCTTTTGGATTCTCACCATAAGCAATCATATCATCTGTAAATAATGACAGATTCTCTCTTTTCAATCATATTCCTTTTAGGTTTTTGTTTTGTATCTTATCACATTGGTTAAGACCTACTGTACAATATTGAGTTAAAGCAGAAGTGGTGATAGAGAGATTATTTGCATCATTTCTGATCTCAGAGGGACATTTTTCAGCATTTCAGCATTAAGTGTGATTTTTTGTTGCAGACTCTGTTCCTAGTTTGTTTAGTGTCTTTTGTGTTTTCAATCACTAATGGACTTGACTTTCCTTTTTTCTGCCTTTATTGAGATGACTGTATAATTTTTTTACTCTTTTTGATAATATAGGTGAAATATATGATTGATTTTGAAATGTTAAACCAACCTTGAATTCCTGGGATAAACACAACTGGCTCATGATATAATATAATTTTTATATACTGCTTAGTTTTTCAAATGTAATTTGTGGGTTATATTGGCCTGAAAATTTCCCTCCTTGTAGTGTACTTGTTATAAGGCAACTTATCCTAGCTTCAAAAGACAAGAATTTTTGTTTTTTTTAATTCTCTGGAAACATTTGTATAAGATTAGTGTTCTTTCTTTCTCACAATGTAGAATTTACAGGAAAAGTTATCTAAGTCTGAAGTTGTGTTTGTGTGTGTGTGGTGTGCGTGTGTGTGTGTGTGTGTGTGTGCATGCATGTGTGTGTGAAGGTTTTCAATTAGGAATACAATTTCTTCTTTAGGTATAGAACTACCATTTTTTTGTATCAGTTTTGATAAGCAATGTTTCTCCAGGAATTTATCCAATTTATTTTAAATTTTTATAACATCTTATTATGACTTTTTAAATGTATCAAATTTGTGGTGATTTCCTCTGCTTTAATCCTAATATTGGTTTCTTGTGTCTCTTCTCTTTCGATTGATTTCTCTGTCTGGGAGTTCACCAACTTATTGTTCCTGAAAAGAATGAAATTTCAGCTTTCTGTGTATCTCTATGGTATACTTGTTTTCTACTCATCAATTTCCCCTCTTTTTAGCTTATTTCTTATTTTTTGGATATAATTTTCTCTTTTTTTCTAATTTCTTGAGATAGATGGTAAGATCATTGCATTTGAAAGGCAGAAAATGTTAGGAAAGATGAACAAGGCAGAAGAAGCCAGAAAAGAGATCTGATCTGAGAAACCCAGACAGACCCAGGCTGTCCTCTGAAAAGTGAAAATTAAAAATAGAAAGAAACAAGGCAGAGTACTAAACCTTGCAATACTGTACGCTTTTAAAGACACATCTATAGATTAGTTGGGTTTAAGAATTAAGCCAGATTTTTAAAACAGTGTATACTATAATTCCATTTATATTAAACCCCAGAAAATGCAAACCTAACTATAGCATCAGAAAGCAGATCAATGGGAGCTTGGGTTGGGGGATGGTGAGGAGGGGCAGGAGGGAGCGATTACAAAGTAGCGCGAGGATTGGAGGTGGTGGGTATGTTCACACTCAGTGATGGGGATGGTTTCATAGGTGTAGACATATATTGAAACATCAAATTCTACACTTTAAATTTTTAAAGTTTATTTTACGTCATTATACTTTTATAAAACTGTTTACAAAACATTGGATGATAGAAATAACAGGAAAAAAGTTTTCATTACCTCATTTTCTTCCTTGTCTGATGAGAAGTTTACTATAGTTATCATCATTTATTCTCTGCATGAATGTGTCTTTTTCTCTAACTACCTTCAGTTTTTCCCATTGTCTTTTGTTTCCAGAAGATTGAATATAATGTGCCTCGATGGTATATTTGTGTATGTATACACACAGATATAATACACACACACACACACACACAATATTTGGTGTTTATCTTATCCTCTTTGCTGTTCTTTATGTTTCTTAGATCTGTGGTTTGGTCTCTGTTACTAATTTTGGAAGATTAATAGCCATTATTTCTTCACAAAAATTTTTGTCCTATTCTCTCTTCTTCAGGAATTCCATTTAAACATACGTGAAAGGTTGTTCCATAGCTCTTGGATGCTTGCTCTGTGTTTCAGTTTGGGTAATTTCTATTGGCCTATCTTCAAGTTCACTGAATCTTTCCCAGTCTGTGCAACAACTACTGATGAGTGTGTTGAAGACATTCTTCATTTCTGTCATCGTGGGTTTTTTTGTTTCTTGAAATTCCATCTGATTCTTTCTTTTAGTTCTCATCTCTTTGCTGAAATTTCCCACCAATCTCACATGTTTTCATCTTTTCCATCAGAGTTTTTAACATCATAATCATTTTTAAGTTGCTGTCAAAGATAATTCTAACATCACTGTTGCATCTGAGTCTGGCTCAGTTCATAACTTTGTTTCCTAGCAGTACGTTGTTTGTTTCTTGCCATTTTGTTTGCCTCATGCTTTTGTGTTGAGCACCATACATCTTGTGTTGGACAGTGGAAACCGAAGTTAAATAGATTCGATGCCTACCTTCCTCTCTGTCAGGCACTTAATGTGGGGGTTTGAGTTAATCTAGTGAGGAGTTTGGCTGGATTTGAAGTTTGTTTATGCTATGCTTATCCTTAGTGTACCCGACACTTCAAACTTTACCAATATCTCCAGTTTACAGTGGCTGGTTTTCTTGAGTGTTTTTTCTGTCTGCTTCACCCTGAACTTTAGCCTTCCATTTGCACTATGGCCCCAAGAGGGTCTGTCTCCCTGCTCTAGCAACTCTCCTGCTGGTATCCCACTGTGACTTGTTACTTGATGCATGTCAGCTTGGTGATAGGGAGCAGAGTGGATGGCCTCTGCTGTTCTGTTCAACAGAACAGTAGGTAGGCAGGCTCTAGCGTGCCTGAGTCTTGGGAATGTAACCTTCTCAGAGCTCTTATCTTTCCACCCTCTGTAGTTCTGTGCTCAGCACTTATTCCTGCCTCTCCCACAGGGTGGGGGGAAGTTCTCCTGTTCCTTTCCCCCAGTAGCAATGAGTTTGTACCAGTGCCTGAATGAAGGTGACCATACTTGTTTTTTCCCCCTACCAGCAGATAAGAGAGGTAAGGTACAAGGTCTTGGCTGGTTTTGTACCCCCTCACAGGAGCTGCTGGTCTCCTCCAGCTGTGCACCATGAGGCATGATTTCTCAGGACTCCTGCCCACCTTTATTTTGTGTGCCCAGTGAAGTCCATGGAGCCTGCAAGAAATTGTGATTTACCCACATATGTGCAGCTCCCAGGGGCTCTGCATTCTCATGTGAGCCCACACTCAACATGCCTTAATTTGTTAGCTCTTCTAACCAAATTCTTACTGGTGTCTGGCTGTGTTTGCTCCAGGTAAGCTAGTGCCATCTTTCCTCATGGACCCCTGTGTCTCCTGAGATTTTAGACTAGTTGATTGTCCTGTGACCTCACTTCTTTATTTTTTGTTTGTTTGTTTGTTTGACTGGTAAGGGGATCGCAACCCTTGGCTTGGTGTCGCCCGCACTGCGCTCAGCCAGTGAGTGCACCGGCCATCCCTAGATAGGATCCAAACCCGCGGCCTCGGCGCTCCCAGCACCGCACTCTCCCAAGTGAGCCACAGGGTCGGCCATATTATTATTGATTTTTAAGAGTTCTTTATGTATTTTGGATGCATATTCTTTGTCAAATATTTGTATTGAGAATATTTACTCCCAGTTTGTGGCTTTTGTTATTAGTTTCTTAATTGTGTCTCTTGCTGTACAGAAGTTTAAAATTTAATAAATTTCAATTTTAAAATATTTTTCTTTTATTTTATGTTTAGAGCTCACTGTGTCTTGTCTAAAATATTCTAAGATATTCTTCAATGTTTTCTTTTAGAAGTGTTACTATAGTTTAAGCTTCTTTGAATAGGCTTATGAACCAATTTAAATTAATTTTTGTTTGTGGGATGAAGAAAAGGTTAAGGTTCACTTTTTCCTATATGTTTATCCAGTTATTCCAGTACCATATATTGAAAAGATTTTTTTTTTTTGGTCCATCTAATTGCTTTAATACCTTTTTCAAAAAGTAATTGACCACATGTATATGGTCTGTTGTTCTGTTCCATTGACCCTCCCCCCTTTTTTTTGTCCTCACACCAATATCACTTTCTCTTCATCTCTGTAGCTTTATAGTAAGTTTCAAAATCAAATAGAAAGCTCCGACTTTGTTCTTTTTCAGGATTGCTTTGGTATTCCAGCTGTTCTGTATTTCTTTACACATTTTAGAATAAACTTTTGATTTTCTACATACCAAGCCTATTATGATTAGCCTGTATATCAATTAGGGGGAGACTTGACATGTTAATATTGAGTCTTCTAATCAATACACAGTATATTTTTCCATTTGTTTGAATATTATTTAATTTTTCTTAGCAATATTTGGTAATTTTAACTATAATTTGGACATCTGTTGAATTGATTTCTAAATATTTTATTCTTTTTATTCTATTGTAAATGGAACATTTTAAATGAATTTTCCTATTGCTTCCTGTTGGTACATAGCACTACAATTGTTTCATATTGATCTTGTATACTGTGACTTTGCCAAATTCACCAATTAATTTTAGGAGCCTAAGTCAACTCCTAGGATTTTCAATGTAACAATCAAATCATCTATAGATGGCAACAACTTAACTTCTTCATTTCCATTATTTATAAA
This sequence comes from Galeopterus variegatus, assembly GCF_000696425.1. Lineage (NCBI taxonomy): Eukaryota > Metazoa > Chordata > Mammalia > Dermoptera > Cynocephalidae > Galeopterus > Galeopterus variegatus. The sequence continues at coordinate 53,058 of NW_007734755.1, read as the reverse complement.
CTTTTAATTTTAAGTTAGAGCACTGGACCTATATGAAGAAAACATAATATTTATTGGAATGCATGAAACTGTAGGTGAAAAAAAAATTGAAAAATATAAAATAAATTATTCACAATGGAAAAAAAATGTTAGAGCATTGGCTATGTCTCTATTATAATTTTTATTGGCTTTATTGAGGTACAATTTGCATACAATAATAGTCATCAATTTAAAAAGTATAATTCAAAGAGTTTTGACAAATGCATAAAATCATGTCATCACACCACAATCATGATATAAAACTTTTCTATCACCCCTAAAACCCTTTGCAATCAATCCCCTCCCTACCTTGGCCCCCATGAACTGCTGATCTGCATTCTGTCACTTCAGTTCTGCCTTTCTCTGAATATCTTTTAGAGGGGATTTTATGTGATATTTTCTGTCATGTTATACTTCTCCATATATTATAAACCACAAAATTCCATGTTATAATTTTTGCTTTAAACTGTGTGTTGACTTTTAAATAAATTAAAATAATAAGAAATATGTCCTTTTATATTTCATACTTGGTTTATCTGAAAATGTTTCTTATTTGACCTTCATTTTTGAAAGGATTTTTTTTTAGATATGGAATTTCGGATCTATAGTCTTTCTCTTTTTTTTCTTTCAGTGGTTAAATATCTCAAAGTCAAATGACTATAAAGATATCATCCCATTGTTTTGGAGCCTACATTATTTTTGATGAGAAATCATCTGTTACTTTTATCATAACTTCCTTAAAACTTGCAATATACCCCTCTCTTTTTCTCTCTCTCTTGCAGCGTCTCAGTGCAGAAGGATGCTTTCAAATCTTTTTTCTAAATCTTTTGTTTTCAATCATTTGACTTAGATGGACCTAGATGTGGTTTTATTTCCATTTGTTCTGTTTGGGCTGCTGAGATTCTTGGCTCTATAAGTTGATGTTGTTAATCTAAATTCTGTGAAATTTCAGCCATTATTTTTTCTAATAAATTTTCTGCCTCAGCCTATTTATCCTTTCCCCATGGGATTTCAATTACATGTAGATATCTCAATAATGTCCTGCAATTGTTTGTTGATATTGTCCTGAGACTTGTTAATTGTTTTCAATGTTTTTTTCCCTTTTGTTCTCTAGGATGGATAACTTTTATAGCTATATTTTTATTAGTTTTCTACTGCTGCTTAACAAATTACTCCAAAACTAGTAACTTAAAATAGCAAAAGTCATGCATCTCTCACAATTTCTGTGAATATAGAATTTTGAAAAATTTAGAATTCTTAATTATCTCTATTGGGTAGTTTCAGCTCAGGTCTCATGAGGTTTCAGTCAGATTCTGGCTGGGTTGCTATCATCTGAAGGTTTGATTGGGGCTGGAGAATCTACTTCCATGATGGCTTACTCATAGAGATAGCAAGTTGGTTCCTCTCCACATCAACCTCTCCAGAGGGCTGCTTGAGTGTCCACATATTATAGAAATTGGCTTTCCTTAGAATGAGCAGTCCAAGAGTTGAAGACAGAATTTGCTATGCTTTTATGACCTTGGAAGTCATACATCTTCGCTCCCATCAGATTCTATTTGTCACATAGGCCAGCCATAATTCAGTGTGGGAGGGAAACTCAGAAAGATATGAATACCAGGAGGTAAAGATCATTGAGAGCTACCTTGGAGACTGTACTATATTTATCTTCAAGTTCTCCCACTTTTTCTTCTGAAAACTGCACTCTTCTTCAAGCCTTTTAGATTTTTAAAAATTTTTAGATAGTTTTGTTTTTCAGTTCTCAAATTTTCAATAGTTCCTTTTGAATGGTTACCATCCATTTGGTAAGATAGCCCATGTGTATACTCTTTATTATTATTTTTTTCTTTAAATATTTGAACATATTTATGATAGCTATTTTAAGTCCTTTTTTATGTGGATATCAACCAATGAATCATCCTGGGTTGGTTTTTGTTGATTGATTTCTATTTTAGCTATCATTATTATTTTCCTGCCAATTCACATGTGTAGTAATTTTTTATTGTGTACTGAATTTTGTCAATGCAGAGATTCTGGATTCTGGTACCTTTTACCTGAAGAGGTTTTTCTTGTTTCTTTTTTTGTTTTTCCCAAACACACATTTAACTTGGTGGGACTTATATTCCAACCCATATCTCCCAATGGGGTGCAACAGCTGAAATTTCTTCTCAGCTCTTTTAACGTTCCAGTTATTGCTCACTGCTTTCTGCTCGGTTCCTTTGATTCTCCTACATACATTCATAGTGCAGACATTAGCTTAGTATTTCATCATTGTTCATATATACATTTTTGGATTCGCCTACTGTAATCCCTTCTTTCTGGAATTTCCTCCTCAATTTGTATCCTCTCTGCCAGCTGTGAATTCTGTTTTCTTATACCTCAAACTAATAAGACTAAGGTTTTCTTCTTGAGTTATAGCTGTTTTCTGAGTTTGTTTGTTATTCTGTACATTTGAATAACTGTTTCTATGTTTAGTCCAGAGCTTATAATTTTTATATGCAGGAGGCTTAGTCATATCAGCTAATTAACAGAATGAAACCTTGTCCATTCATATATGGGTTAGACCCCAAATAGCTTACTAGAAAATTTGGGTTGTTGAACCCATTTAATGGTGGGCTTCCCTCTAAGGTGATTTACAGAAATCAGGATATTTTGTTGAGCGTGTCCCAATTATCAGTATCCATACACTTCCCACCTCATTGGGTTGTTTAGTTTGCCTGGGGAAGAATCCTCCAATTTCTATATGGCTGGAGGTAGAATAGATACAAGTCTACTTCTCAGCATTTTGGGAGCCTGTGGACCTGGGAGTCTCACTGCTTATTACGCAGAGTTTCACCTAATCTCTGTTTTCAGTATGGCTTTACCTTTATCTTCTTTTTTACTTTTTTGGTAGCTGGCCAGTACAGGGATCGAACCCTGTACCATCAACATATCAGTCTACCTATTCTTGCCAATTTTTAGAGCATTTGTAAATTGAGCATGTGCTCATCTTCATAAAATAATCTGTAAGGAATAGTTTTTACATATATTTTAAATCTCTAATTAAGTAGAGATCACATTCTTATCACTACTTGATTAGATTTTTTTGGTATACTGCTATTTTTTTGGTATATTTCTTGGTGGTGTCAGCACCACTTTCTATCCAACTGAACAAACCAGCCAACTATCACCTGTGTCTTTTGGCCTAAAACATATTTCATTTCTTGCTCAACGTTTCCTAAATTAAATCTATTTTCTTCTTCTAGGATTTGGTAGTAGTGTTATTTGGCTATGAAGAAGTTGTAATCTAGTGGCTTAAGAGCTTACCAGCCAACTATCACCTGTGTCTTTTGGCCTAAAACATATTTCATTTCTTGCTCAACGTTTACTAAATTAAATCTATTTTCTTCTTCTAGGATTTGGTAGTAGTGTTATTTGGCTATGAAGAAGTTGTAATCTAGTGGCTTAAGAGCTCTTTATAAAAACTTTCAACCAATGTCTTGTTCTCTGTTCTGTGTCCCACCTTTAGAACTATCTGGTACTCTAACTCCTGAACATGTTTTGTTCTGTGTCCTACCTTTAGAACTATCTGGTACTCTAACTCCTGAACATGTTTTGATTCATTTTGATGGTAAGAATTATATTTCTTCTTATATCTTTTTCCATTGCAAATCTGTTTTATGTCTATGCAGTCTTCTAAGTTAGTTATGGTTTATCCATGTGTTCAAGATTTACTTGACATTACCTCTCTTTCTTCTTGTTGGTTTATGCCTCTGTTCATTTTTTGGTCATTTTAGTTAAGATTTGATAAAGAGTTATGATAAATTGCATGTATTAATCCATGTTTCATCTGTTTAAAAATAATATTTATTAATTTATTTGAATCTATGTTTTAAATAAAAGCAAGCAGCATGAATTAAACAAATGCCCTCTTTTTAAACTTCAATTAGTAGAACTTTTGCAAAAGTCAGATGAAAAGCATGGGTGTCAAATGATTAAACTTATGGCTGAATGTGAATACCAATTCTACAATCACCTTTGTGCCATGAAATAGCTGTTTTTCCAGCTATTGTTCCCTAATATGTCAGGAGTGGGGGGTGGGGTGGGGGAGGCTCACCATCTCCTTCAGTGTAATATGCCTGCTTTGACTTTGGTTGTGAAAGAATTGCTCACAACAGACAAGCATTTACATGCAGTGCTACCACTTCTGGGCCTGCCTCAGAGAGGTGTGAATAAAAATGGCCTAGCAACTACTTCATGCCCATCTTTTCCCCAGTCACTGCAAGCCAAGGGAAAGTTATTTAGTGGGAACCAGAATTCACTTGAGAGCTTTATTATCTTGCTTTGCTTACGAACTTTATTTTCTAACATGAAGATTGGTGAATTCATTCTGTGAAAAGTAACAAGTCATGTGAGTTCAGTCTTTCACCAAAAAATCCAGTGAATAATGGAATTTGTATCAGTCCACATAAACTTGCTATTTTTTAGAGCATTTGTAAATTGAGCATGTGTTCATCCTTATAAAATAACCTGTAATGAATAGTTTTTGTATTTATTTTAAATCCCCAAGCACTTAGAGATCACATTCCTATCACTTGATTGGATTTTTTTTTTTTTTTTGCTATATTGTTATAATTGTTGTTAGTTCACCAATGTAGCAGTAAAGCTCTTAAGAATAAGAAAAAAATCAATAAATTAGACAAAAATATTGGGCCATGTTTATGACCGGTGTTATCAGGAATGGAGACTTACTAAGTAGAACTTAGTGCATAAAAGTCAGAAAATGGGGGTGGGTGTGGGGGAAGGACCAAAGTAACACCTGCGAAGAAGTTATTTAGCCAGAAATGAGCTGTGATGTAATAACTGTCATATACGTATGTATAGACTAACTGTTGCTCATCTTTGCTGAAATCTGAAAATAAAAAAGTTCAAGTGTAGAAAACTAAGTGATAAGTATTTAACCAATACTTAATAGAATAGCCATGACAGTTGATGGACAGGTAGTAGAATGCTTATGATGGGATACATATCTTGGGAAGAGGAAAGAGCTTTACATGCAGCAATCTTCTTTGTCATAAATGATGACAGGTCCTGCCTTAAGGCAGAGGGTTCGACTAGTTGGCTTAAAGAAGGCCCTTCCAAACCTATAATTCTCTGAGCCACTTCTATTGCTGGCCTTCAGATGCTGAGACTGAACTAGACACAGCCAAGGATCTGCCCTTTTAGGAGCTCCAGCAGTGGCAGAGGAGGCAGTGCTACCAGCGGCAACATCAGCATGTATTCCAACTGAAGACTTCATTCAAAGGTGAGTCAGGTCAGCATGGACCTTTCCTCCAGCTTTCACTGGGTTCAGTCACAGGAGCCCTGAGAGACTGGCAACCACAGGACACCCTCCCCAGACACCAATACAAGCTTGGACAGAGGGACAGGGGGACGAACAAGGGATGGCTGGCTGGTTAGCTGCTGCTAATTGGGAAGGACTCTGCACCGATGCGCGCTCAAGGAGGGATGCCGAGTTGCGCCAGCAACAGCGAGGTCCCCTTCTCACCACCAGGCTGGGCCGCTGGACCCATGTGCTCCCAGAGCGCGCTGGGCGCCCGCCACTCCCTGGACGAGCGTCCCACTGCGCTCGCTCTCCTTGCAGGCTCCTGGCTCCCGCGGGAGGGCGCGTGGCATGATGCTCCGGTCCTTGTGCCTTCCCCCCGCTCCTGCATCCGGAGCCGCCCTCGCCGGCCCCGCCGCAGCCGCAGCCTGCGAGGGAGAAAGGAAAAAGGGAGGGGGCTGGAGAGGCTCGGCGAGAGGGGAG
>NW_007734755.1:40809-45988 GCF_000696425.1 Galeopterus variegatus | reverse complement strand
CCCCGGAGCGCCTAGGCCGGTGCAGCTGCCAACATCAGCCCGACTCGCTCCCACCCTCCTTCCTCCTCGCCGGCTGCCGCTTCCCTTCGGTGACAGCTCCCACTGCACGTGGGCCCTGCTTTCCCAATTGGCGACTTTGCTCACGATTATAGCTTGCCAGAGGGTCCTGTTGGTCTAGCTGCACCGGCCTAGTTTTTTGGAGGGTGGGGGGGCGGAGGTGCCCCTCCAAAACATGACAGAATTATTAAATGAGATTCTTCCTCCTTCCCCTCATCAAGCTCTCCAAAGCAAGTGGCACTAGAAATTAAACTTAAATACTAGCTTCCCTGCAGAGTCTGCTCAGGAGTGAAGGGAGGAATGAATCATTTAAGGGAGTTGAAGGCAGAATAATGAACTAGTGTGGCTTTAAAGAGAAAGCAGCTCATGGGGTCTAGGCAGTGGTAATTAGAAGAGTTCTACTGCTCTTCTTTCCTGTGCTGGAGTGATTTATTTAAATGATGTATGCCAAAAACCGTCTGCTTAGTGTTGCAGAAATTTCTCTCATCTCCCATCTGAAGATCCAAACAGGTAGCACTTTAGCCTTGTGAATAATTCCATATGTTCTCATATTTTTCTCCTTTGAAAATTTTTTTTCTTTCTCTTCCTTCCTTTTTTGCTTCTTTCCTTTTTGTTACTTATAGGTAAGGAGACTTGCTTTCAATACTGATTTTAGATCCAGGCCCTTTATTATAGGGAATCTGAAGATGTAATTTCAACTGTTGACAAGCTGCGGCTTCTGAACTTACTACTTCTTGGCTATTCCGTTTTCCATTCTCTTTTTGCTGGAAATAGTTTAGCTAACAGCCATTAAAAAAAAAAAATGCCATTGGAGACCACAGAACCACAGAGCAGGATTCTGGTTGTTGGTACTTAGTGGGAAGGTGTAGGGTTACTGCCCTTCACCCCTCCAATTTGCTGCTACTATTAGAGGCTCATTGAGTAGAGAAGGTGTGTAAAAAAGGCAAAACTTCTGAATGAAAATTTAGTAATTTTTCACTGTTTAAAAATGTTTGAAAATATTTGAGCATTGAATAATGTATACATAAACATCCATTTTTGATCAAGTTTTTCAATATTCATCTGAAGATCTGTTGTGTGTAAGTTAAAATGGAATGTTTTTTTTTGTAAGGTTCAAAACCTATTAAAGTGGTATGATGTGCTATAGTGGAGCAGTGTAAACTTCTGATTAAAAAGATAGTATGCTTAAAATTGTTTACCTGGTGTTTTAGCAGCTGCCATGTAGTAGAGGAAGTGCCTAATGCTGCTGCAGGGACTGTCCCAGCAGCAGATCTAACTGCTTTCTGAGTAACATTTACCCCAGATGCCTCTAATCGGTTCTGACTTATCAACACACGTTGTCTTTATGAATAAGCTTTGCCACTGGGAAACTCAAGAAGTTGTCTTCAATTTGAGCAATGAGAAAGTGGGTAGAAAAAAACCCGCCAATTGTACACACATATGGGATGGTAGACTTCATAGAGAAAACCTAGGGAATTTGAAGTTTTTTTTTTTTTTTAAGTTTAGTGTCGCATGGTGCAGTAAATTTAAATTTTGTAGGACAAATATCGATCAATTTCATATTGCTAAGACATTCACTCTGCTAGCTAGTCTTTTGATTGCCTTTAAAACACCACAATTAAAATACTTTGAGAAGGAAATTAAAAATTACTTCTGCTCTGCTTTTCAACAATAATGTATATTGTTAGGGATTGTGTATTCTCTGTAGATGGCAGCATTGGTGAGGTACATGCTTACTGTACTTGGTTGAGACTTTGAGAAGTATTATTACTTCCTAATTAAAATTATTTTTTCAACAATATAAACCTAAAACATAAAGTTAACTATGTTTTATATTTTAAAACATAGTTTTAGATGTCATTATTCAGATGTCATTATTAAGAATCTATAAAGCCTGAGAATGCCATGGAATTGTCATTGTAGATACTGACTGAGTGACAGAAGTCCTCTTCCCACACTAGTGATCAAGTTGAACTCAGTTAATTGGTATCAAATCTTTACTCTCAGCCTTGGGTCAAATCTGCCTGCCAGTGGTGACTCTAGGGCCAAAACATTTAATTCATTGGTAACACAGTTGTTATTAACATGCTAAGAGAACAGTGCCTCTGGTGTTGTGTGGTGCCATTGTAAGTTAGGTCCAGTGTGTAGACAATCCCCACCAGATTAAGTTTGTAAATTGTCAGTTCCTCTATTACAATTATCTGTGGTAAAATAGGGACTCCTGAATTCAAGAAGAATAGACATGTGATCATTGGAGCAACACGCCCTGAGGATATCTTTGAGAACTCAAAGGGAGCTATATTCCCAAGGCTATAACCACCTAAAGTACTTGGATTGTGTTTGCAAAGGCAGCTGCTGGCAGCACTGATCCACGTGTAGCCATTCAGACTAGAGCAGATGTGATAACTCTCTTTTTGGGGGGAGGGGACAAGTGTAGGGTGGAAGGATTATTTTAGAGTATCAGGCAAACTAACTTTTCTAAAATCACATTTGAAAAATACTGTATTATTTATAAAGTGTGTCAAAAAGTTTACCAAAAGTCATGATACACTAATAAGTTCAATTCTACTGAAAAATATAAATTGACCACGATCTTATGCAGGGCTCCATATCTTAGAGAGCAGTTGTTATTTTGCCCAGTGATTTGAGAAACTGGCATTTTAAAGGCTTTTCTAAGGGGGAAGGGAGCTTGCCTCTGGTCCAGATTCTGTCCAGTGGTTTGGCACATGGAATGACAGTAATTGGCCTGGCCTTCTCTGTGGTGGGGATTTGGCCCTGTGCTTCCATACCCATGTCCTGTTTTCGGTTATGTCTCACCTTTTGTTTCTGCCTGTTGTACCAGAGTGAAAGAACGTTTGTAACAAAACCGGATGTATTCCCATACACACAAATCCAGGGAAACCAAGTGAAAGATAAGTGGGACAAAAGAAGAGTGTGTCAAATTAACTTGGAATCATTTTTTGTTTGTTTGTTTGTTTCCATTCCACTTACTGTAGATTCTTTAGGCTAATGAAAGATAAGTGGGACAAAAGAAGAGTGTGTCAAATTAATTTGGAATCATTTTTTGTTTGTTTGTTTGTTTCCATTCCACTTACTGTAGATTCTTTAGGCTAGTGACTTTCAGTCATTCCCCCCGACCCCAACCTGATTCACACAAAAAAATACATTTACGCATCAACTCAATGGAAGCATAGTTTTATTGGACCTGTTGCTATATGTATTATTGCTTAGGAACCATGTAGATTTAAACAGTGAGAATTGTGTGTGTGTGTGTGTGTGTGTGTGTATAAAACAGAAACAGTTTCATAAAATAATGTTTATTCTTATTATCAAAATGTACTCTAATACTTTCTATTCCATCCTCTTTCATTTTATTCTATTCCCTTAAAAAAATATTGGCTTGGACCTATGTGATTTCACATCCTGCTGATGGATTGTGACTCAGTTTGAAAAGTGCTGTTTTAGGTTGTAAATCTGCATATGCCAGATTAAGCTATGAGGCAGGGTGTTTTAAATGCCCTGCAGACCAAATGGCAACTTGAGTGGTATCCATTTGGCACAACTTTGTAGAGAAAAACTCTATTTTTGACTTCAAATCATTATTGGGTTTCCCCTTCCAAACATTTTAGAAAAACTCTGGTGTCTCCCCAAGATCTACTGGGCACACAGTGATCTGGACTGGCTGAGGGGGGAGGGGGCTGCACCGGAAGCACCGTATCTGTGTAGAGGAGGAACTCAGAGGCCTGAAAAATGGTGTCTTCTACATGGTAATATGTAACTGTGGTCCCAGATAATGGTGATAAAAACCTTCCTACAAGGAAATATAAAAAGTGTGCATTTTCTAAGAGAAGGGCTCCAACCAATGCTCTTGGCTTGTCTTAGTGTGCTTGGCGTAGGCTGCTATAACAAAATATCATGGACTGAGTGGCTTAAAGAACAAACATTTATTCTTATAGTTTTGGAGGCTGGAAGTCCGAGATCAAGGTGCCAGCAGATTCATTTTCCCAGGGAGGGTCCTCTTTCCATCTTGTGGATGGTCGCCTTCTTGTTGTGTCCTCACAAGTCAAAGAGGAGGAGAGAGAGAAAGCAAGATCTCTTGTGTCTCTTTTTATGAGGGCACTAATCTCATCATGAATGCCCCATCCTCATGACCTCATCTAAACATAATTACTTCCCAAAGATCCCACCTCCAAATACTGTCACACTGGCGATTAGGGCTTCAACATATGAATTTCAAGGGGGCACAATTCAGTCCACAGTATAGTTGGTGAAAATCAGATCCACCCTTTTTGCTTTCTCCCTTCTGTCTCTTTAGTCAACCCCCTTCCTCAGCCATTCTCTTGGACAGCACTTATGTCCTTAGCTTTTCCCTTCCACTGTCCTTTAGGACCCCACAGCCTATCCTGGATATAGATTTGGCCACTGATCTCCTTCTACACACACTGCACTTAGGTCCTTAGCTTTTCCCTTCCACTGTCCTTTAGGATCCCACAGCCTATCCTGGATATAGATTTGGCCACTGATCTCCTTCTACACACACTGCACTTAGCAGCTTAAGCTCTTTGGAGATGGTATGTCTTTTAAGTGACTAGGAATGAAAAATATACCTGTTCAGTCCCCCTCTTGTTCTCTGTGCTGCTGATTCTTTTCTTAGGCAGTTGATTCAGGAGCAAGGTGGGATTGCAAGAGGGAGAACGGAAACTGGCGCTCCATTGGCTCTTCACAGGAACACTGACTATAAGCTCCCAAAAGGCAGAGGCTGTGGGTTTGGCTTATTCACTATTATGTGCTCATTGTCTAGCACAGTGCGTAGCACTTAGCAGGTGTTCAACAAATGATTTTAAAGAGAACAAACCAATGATATTAAAGTGGACCAGGCAGAGCGGGTGTATCCTTTTCTTTCTCTTTGAGATCTTGGTTTCTGTTTGTCTTGACATTGTAATGATCTTGATTCTAGTAATACAGGGAAAGGGAATACTTTAACCTGTTTTTCTCCCTAAAACTTGTGTGACCGTAACTCACCACTGGTTTTCTTTCTTCACAGTGGGAGTATTGATAACTGCCACTTCTGTAGTTTGTAGGTGTTGAAAATAATGCTACTTTTCTGTTGGCAGAGTGTTTT
>NW_007734755.1:37274-40717 GCF_000696425.1 Galeopterus variegatus | reverse complement strand
TTTTGTGGTTCTGAAATGAAAAGAATTCAGTTTCACCTTCACTGTCGCTTTACCACAGGCGTGTCAGAATTAGGAGTTAAATCAAGTTGAACTTAAAGGCATGAAATGTCTACAAGCTTTACCAACCACTAAAGTTAATGCATAGTAAATGCTAAATTTGGAAATACGCTTATTGTAGAGACTTAAAGTCAAGTGGTAACTATGATGGGATCACTGCTTTAAAAACAGGCTAATTTTCCATGTTTAAATACTGTTACAAAGTTAAAAATAACTCCTGATTTTGGAAAAAAAAAAAAAGACACAGGTGCTTTCTGCTTCCAAGCTGTTCTGAAGAACTTGAAAAGAGAGAGAGAGAGAGAGAGAGAGAGAGAGAGAGAGAGAGAGAGAGAGAGAGAGAGAGAGAAAACACTAACCACAAAATAGCTTCAAAGAACTTTCTTGTAAACACTTTACCCTCAGATGTGCATGTGTGGGTTATGTGTTTGCAGTAATACATTTAAGGACAAAGTACTGAGTGTTAGCCAGGTGAACTGTTCTAACTTCTAGTTGCTATTTTTTTATGTTAATGACCCCCCCACTGGCTGAAAAAGTAGGTTTTTTTCTTTTCTTTTTAAAATAATTTATTAATTAAAAAAAATTTTATCATTACACAATGTAAACATTTTTTGTGGCCCTTTATCAATTTCTCCCTAACCCCCCTCTAGTTTTTTTTTAATTCCTTTTGGGAAAGCTAACATTGAATAAAAAGGATATTGATTTTTTACAATTTCGAGGTCAGGTTCACTCTGCAAAATATGGTGTTCAATTGAGTCAAGGAACCATATAATTCAGTCCAAATAATAACTTTTCATAAAATCAATAGCAGCTAGAGTCAAAGTTTTACTCAAATTATATTAATCTTTACTGTAATTATTTTTCATCTATTCGTGGTGCAGGATCATCTGAAGACTTCATAACTCCAGTAGTTTATTTGGAGGTTAGATCTAAATATTAATGTGTAGTGCTAGTACAGAAAGGATGTGGACCCTTCGATTCAGTCCATTTTCTTTGCAAATGGAAGTCACTGGTTGTGTGGGTGATGTAAGATAGTCAAAGGTTGAGGTTGAAGATTTTCCTTAGTCATTATATTATCGGTGGCAATGATCAAATGAGGAAAGGAACAGTGTCTGGAGAGAGAGTGATTCATTGTGATGAGTAAAGGGTAATGCGTGTAGGACTTCTTTTTTCTCTTAGAGCAGGGTTTCTGAACCTAGGTACTGTAGACATTGTGGGCCATGTAATTCTTTGTTGTGGGGATGTCCTATGTATTGTAGGATATTTAGCAGTGTCCCTGGCCTCTACCCACTAGATGCTGGTAGCAGCCCACTCCAAAGTTGTGACAACCAACAATTTCTCTAAACATTTTCAAATGTGGCACCCCTCCCGTTGAGAACCGCTGTCTTAAGAACTTAAGGATAGTCTTTTACATGATTTTCTTTCAATTATGTAGATAGTGAACAGCAACAGAAAGATTGATAGATTAAATTTATTTGGCTTTACTGAGTATCTGCTACACCCAAATGTTTCTCCCATTTCTGTGTTATACCATTAAGATTTCTGTCATAGGTGGGCCGAACCCGTGGCTCACTTGGGAGAGTGTGGCACTGGGAGCGCAGGGCGCTGGCGTGGCCACGGGTTCGGATCCTATATAGGGATGGCTGGTGCGCTCACTGGCTGAGCGTGGTGCGGGCGACACCGAGCCAAGGGTTCCGATCCCCTTACCGGTCACACACACAAAAAAGATTTCTGTCATAGGTGGGCCGAACCCGGGGCTCACTTGGGAGAGTGTGGCACTGGGAGCGCAGGGCGCTGGCGTGGCCACGGGTTCGGATCCTATATAGGGATGGCTGGTGCGCTCACTGGCTGAGCGTGGTGCGGGCGACACCGAGCCAAGGGTTCCGATCCCCTTACTGGTCACAAACACAAAAAAGATTTCTGTCATAGGTGCATATCTCCTGTGCTATAATTTGCTTAATATTTTTATTTATATCACCTTATTTTTTTGTTAACCTAAATTAATGTACAAAGGATACTTATTTTCATTAAATTGAAAACCATAAATAAAAGCAAATTGTGTATGCCATAAATAGAAGCAAATTGTAAAAATAAATTGCAACGAAAACAGCATTTTTATTAAATTGTAAGTAGAAATGTTTGCCTGCAGAAGGCTGCAAGCCTGAGGATTGTTCTCTTTGTTAAAAAGAGAGATTACTAAAGATTAGCAGGGTTAAAACCATAGTAGCACAAATTGAGGTTTTCTTCCTGATATAATCAGAATGATTGAAAAATAATGGAAAGGAGAAAGATACTCTCATTTTTTGATTCCTTGTTATTTATTTCGTGCCTTTTTGCTACCTAAAGTCCTCTTGGTTACAGGTCTGACCTTTTGAGTAATTATAACCTAATAATGTGTGTTGGTAGTGTATGCGTGGCAGTGTGAGGGGCCAGAGTATGAATGAATATGAAGAATGAAACACGATTTGGCCTGTAAGTGTATAGGGTACTGATAATAGGGTATCAACAATAAATCTAGAGGTAATTAGCTAGCTAACTAACTAACTAAAATCGGTACCAAACAGAGACGTAAGAACCACAGCAGTCTTTATGAAGGAGTAATAATTCTGACTGAGAGGACTGTGGTGTCTTCATGGGGGAGGGGTGGACCTTGAAATCTGGCAAGATTTTAATGGGTAGAACCCTGGCAAAGGGCATGCTAGGCAGAAAGTACTTTCTCAAGAAAGGCAAAAAATGGCAGAAAAATACAGGATGTACCTTTTATTTTGCAAACTTTACAAAGCACAAACATTGCAGTGGCAGGTAAGGTTGGGAGGATAAATTGATGTCAGACCAAAGAAGGCCTGCAAATGAAAATGACTGAGTCTATATCAATTGAAAACCAAAATTGTAGATAAAGAGAAAGTAAACCTTATGAGAGCAAAAGGTGGCTGTTGAAGCAGCTGAGGTCTTGAGCTGAGGTTTGGGACTTGGAACTTGCCAGTAACCTATAATGTAGATAAAACAAGGGCGTGGGTAAGGGAAAATTGACTATGTTGATTACAAAGAAAAGAAAAGAAAAGAGAAGAAACAAACTTCCACAGCCTGTGCCTACGTAGGATAGGGGAAGTGTGGGACTGAGATCAGTTACCTAGACCAGGTGAAGAGCCAGCAAAGGGACAGTCAATATTTTAGGTTTTCCTCTCAACTCTTATCTCTGCCATGGTTGAGTGAAAGCAGGCATGCACCACACATAGACGAATGCACGTGCTGCGTTCCAATGAAACTTTATTTATGGCAGGGAAATTTGAATTTCATATAATTTTTACATTACAAAATATTATTATTCTTTTGATTTTTTTTTTTTTTTGTCTTTTTCCGTGTCCGGCAACGGATCGCAACCCTCAGTG
>NW_007734755.1:35432-36545 GCF_000696425.1 Galeopterus variegatus | reverse complement strand
TCTGTATGTGGGATCCGAACCCTCAGCGGGAGCGCTGCCGCGCTTCCCAAGCAGCGCACTACAGCAGTGTGCCACCGGGCCAGCCCTATTCTTTTGATTTTTAAAAACTGTTTCAAACTGTAAAAATTGATCTTAGATTGCAGACTCTACAAAATTGAGGGACTGCTAGATTTGGCCTATGGTTTGCTGCCCTAGACCAGTCCAGCTAAAATTCTGCATTCTCCTGAGAGAAAGTCAGGTTAAAATGATATCCAAACTTCATTTGTTCAAAGAAATACCTTGAATCTCCCTTTCACTTCAGAAATGTCCACCTGATATTAGTTTTCTGTGTGGACACAAGCTTTAAATATGTAATCATTCTTTTTCTGGATTTACTGAAACTGTTAGTTACATTTCTTACCTATGTAGAATGTTGGCTAGTTCTATTCATGTTTTTGTTTGTCCTAGTTCTTCTACCTGATATTGATTGCATGACTGATGTTGTATATAATGTTTTTGAAAACTAAGAAGCTTTACTTGAAGTGCGTTTAAGTTAAATTTTCATACCATGATCAGTGTTCATATCCAAAGGCTATTTATTGGTGGGTAATTTGTTTTGTACATAATTAAACAGATTTCAGGTTGATGAGTTTTCTATTATATTTGGGGTGACAATTAATAATATGCTAAATAAATTATGGATAAAAGATTTACCTCTAGCTAGTATGGTTTAATTAATTTTTTTGTCTACTGATATGTTATCTGTATGCTATGCATACATCTCAGATGAACTAATTAAGGCCCTTTAAATTGGGACCCTGTTTAAATAGGCAATCATTGAAAAAAAATAGAATTACTCCTCTTTTACTTTGAATAGGCTTTGGAACTAAACTAAATCAACCACTCATATTTTGATTAATGGTCTCTAAAGTGGGATGTTCATATCCAGGGGGTGTGTAATACAATGGATGCTTCTTTTTCTAATTTCTTATTTTAATTTTAATTTTGGATATTTTTAAAAACACATTCTATGCTGGTTCAGTAGCACATGTATAGTATTTATAGGTATATAAGTATACATAATTTGGGAGCATGTGCTCAAAAACATTTTATCGGATGATTACTAGATCAAAG
>NW_007734755.1:33490-35339 GCF_000696425.1 Galeopterus variegatus | reverse complement strand
GGGGGGCAGCTGATGAGAGGTTCCGGCCCCGGCCAGGCGAGGGCAGCAGAGCGCTGGTCCCGGCTTGAGCGGGCAGGTGTGGAGGGGAGGGGTCCTCTGCAAGCTGCCCTCCAAGGGGAGAGGTGGGCAAGGCAGCTCCTCAGGCTGGCTCCGAGGTAGGGACGTCAAACAAGCTATTCCGGACAGTCGAGCAGGGGTGAAAAAGGACAACTCAGCAAAGCAGGGGCTAAGACACGAACAGGCAGGATGAAATTGCCAATCAATGGCTGTTCCTCTTTGGGCATAGAACCTAAGCTCCCTCAGCCTTATTTGTAAAATGAAGATTGTGGTAGTATGTCCCCCACGGGGTTGCCATGACAAGTAAGTGAGATCACATATGTAAAACACTTAGCTCCATACCTGGCACATGTCATTCCCCAGACAGGCCACAAGATGGGAGATAGGGGATAATGATTCTGAATTGGGNCACAGAGAAGAAAACAGAAAGAGAGTAAAGAAATACAGCTTCTGCATCAAGCAGAACATTAAAAAAAAGGAATTTTGGGGTCAACAACAAAGAAGAGTAGTCATGGAGTTTGGAGAAGAAAAGGGGAGAGAAGTGGTGTTATTTTATTTGTTTGCAAGAACCTCAATTTTAATAAACCTAACTTGCTTCATGGCAAATTTCTTCAACTGCTGGTTTAAGCAGCTGAAGGCATTGAACTGAAGTGCTTTGTGGGCAGAGCTTGAAGAGTTGTGGGCAATAGTGCAAGGGTGTTGAGTTTACCCCTGTTAATAAATGCATCGTCACCACTTACTTGTTAATGCATGCTTCAGGGTGATATGGTTGAAATATTCGCCAGGTAAAAAATTATTGTTTGAGATAAAAAGGGGGGATTTAAATTTGAGGTCACCCTCTGATTGGAATTGTCTCTAAAAACAGTAACGGATGTGACATGTTCTTACTTGTTTTACTACTAGTTTATAGTATTATTCCTTGTTATAAGTGTACTTTGATTTATGTCCTGACTATAGACAGAACTTAATTAATATTACAAACCAGAACATAGGCGAGAAGATAGCAAATCTGTAGTTATGTTTACACATTTACTGTTGCCTACAATGCAGTATTTGAATGATTTTTACCTACTTGAAGTCCTATGGATTGTTCGCTAGAGAACTTTGCTTTCATTTTACGCTTCATTGCTCAGAATCTTGCACTTGTTAGCTCAGTCCTCGTTAGTTGTTGAACTGTCTTGAAGGGACAGCTATGTGACTAATTTCCTAAGTGACCACCTTCTATTTGGAACTCTAACAGTTATAAAAAACTTGTCCTTTAATTGTGACAGCTTGACTAAGTTTAGTCTTTAGCAGGATGTGATATACTGCTGCCTAAGGTTCAAGTGAATCTTAGGTATTTTTCAAAGTTCCCTGTCAGAACAACCAGAGAAAATAAGACTATTATTATATGTAATCAAATTCAAAATATATAATCCAATAAATCAGCCTGGCCTAGAGTGTTCAGTCATAATGGACAGCTAAAGATTTCTTGCGTGAGTGGAAACATTTTTAGTGGCTCCTTTGGGACTCTGGGCTCTTCCTGTCCTTTTTCTCTCACTGTGAACATGCCACTAAAAAAAAACATTCAATGAGATAAACTCATGAACTCCCCTGAGTGTGACCTGTAACTAGAGGCAAACTAAGAATATAATAAACAGAGCTTGTCATATGTATGTAAGCCACCTGAGTGAGGTGGAAACCTGAGGCTGTTATCAGGATAATCTCCAGCAAACCAGTGCAGTTCTTTAAAATACTGAGATACCCAGGATGAAATGGAATGTGGGGACTGAGCGGAGGGCTGGCGGCGGCG
>NW_007734755.1:23248-32450 GCF_000696425.1 Galeopterus variegatus | reverse complement strand
CTTAGCTCCATACCTGGCACATGTCATTCCCCAGACAGGCCACAAGATGGGAGATAGGGGATAATGATTCTGAATTGGGGATCGATAGGATGAAACACCTTACTCAATCCAGCTCTTTTAGGAATCTGACCTCAACTTGCCTGCCAGCCTCATTCCCTGCCACTTCTCTTCCTCATTACCATCACAGAATGTGTGCCAGGCGCTTGGTGTAATTCTCCTGGCTTTATGCACATTGCTAATTATTCAATAATGTCACAAGGTATTTACCACCACCGTTTTACAGATGAGGAACCTGAGGCTTGGAGGGTGAAGCAGCTTGTCCAAGCTCACACAGCCACGTGGAGAGGGGGTGGAGCTGGGATTCCACCCCAGACTCCAGCACCCATGCTCTTTCCACTACACCCTCCTTGGCCGCGCGGACCCCTCATTGATCCTCATATCCCTATAGTGTCGTGCATGGAACTCTCTTGGCCTGGAGTGCACTTCTGCTAATCCCTCCAGGACAGCCATCCTACCCTCCAGATAGAAAATTTTTCTTACTTCCCTGCTCTCATGTCATTTCATACATATCCACCTCCAATGTTTATGGTCTTACAGGCAAATGCCTGTGGTCTTCACCAGCAGAGCCTCCATGGGCAGAGGAACCCCATAGCCTATTCATCTTTTATCCCCACTAAGCCCATTCTTCAGCTTCATGCCTGCCCCTCCCTCCCCAAGTGCTTCATAAATGTTTGTGGAATATTATGTAAATGAACAAATGTCAGAGGAATTAGGCAAACAGTTGCTGGAAAGTGAGCAGGACTTAAATCTTTCTTTAGGATGCTTTCCCTACACATCCCCCTGCTAAATCAGCACGCTGTGAAATCACTTGTTCAATGCCTATCTCCCCCTCATGAGAATGTAAGCTGTGGAGGGCCCAGCCTCCATTTCTTTTTTCATTGCTGTGTCCCCAGCACCTAGTGCAATGCTTAGTGCATAGTGAGCACTCATCTGATATCTGTTGAGTAGTGAGTCTGTTGCACATGTAGGGCTTCTGCGATTGAAAGTCCTCTTGAACCCATAGGGCTCTGGTCTTTTATCAGCGTACTCTGTATGATCAGGAATAGTTGTGATTTTTTGTGATTTAGTCATCTACCTCTGAGGACCCTTGAGCCACAAGCTTCTGTGCATCCGTATTTTCTTCCAATTGAATTCTCTGGGTGATGACCCTAGTTCTTTTCTTGTGTTTAGGAGACAGAGCAGCTTTTGGAGTAAGTGGAGTCCTAAGCTTTCTAAAGGCTTCCTGAATGTGTTGGAGGATCCTTAGATAATTTTTGTTCTTATTAGTGCTTTTTAAATGTCTCATCTTTTCTTGGAAACATGTACTCATTATTATATTTGCTCATTTTTACTTCCTTTAGTGGACCATACAAATGCTGGCAGTAGTTGGGATATCTAGGACAGAATTTATCAAGGTGTGTTTCCCACCTTTCCCCGCCCCTGTAGTTTTATTTTTAAAAAGAATTATTCTTTTTAAAAAGCTTGGCTTGTGACTTGTTTGTGGCTATGTAATCAATTAGCAATGTCCTGTCACCTGGTCGTGTAGCAGTATTCCCTGCCTTGACCACAGGGGGGGAAGGAAGAGTTAAGCAGAGAGTCATGAAGGAGATGAGAGCACAAATGGTCTCTTCTATATCTTTATTTCGGGGTATCATTTAAAAGCCATTTACAGAGACGTTTAATTCTTGGGTCAAAAAAAAGTATTCCCTGCCTTGACCACAGGGGGGGAAGGAAGAGTTAAGCAGAGAGTCATGAAGGAGATAAGAGCACAAATGGTCTCTTCTATATCTTTATTTCGGGGTATCATTTAAAAGCCATCTACAGAGACGTTTAATTCTTGGGTCAAAAAAATAAATCACTCCTTGACTTAACTTCCAAGTAGGGTCATTAACTTTATGTGTTCATGATTTTTATGCACTGTCAAAATAATTGTTCTGAAAAATTTGTATGTTCCCAGTTTTATTTAAACAACCAGAGGCCAGGGGAGGGTGATGAAAGGAAGGTGTATGGGAAGAAGAGGGGAAGGAAGGCCACTCTTCACCTGGGTCTACTTCTTGTTTTCTGAGTCTAGTTACACCTCAACTCACAAGCACTCCCTGTCCCTCCTGATTTCTCCCTCTTTCCTTGTCCCACCAGAGCCTAGGTTCCTTCCATTTTCCTTGTATCTCCTCCTTGTTATAGACTGAATGTTTGTGTCTACAAAATTCATATGTTGAAGCCTAACCCTCAATGTGATGGTATTTGGAGATGGGCCTTTGGGAGGAAATTAGGGTTAGGTGAGGTCAAGAGGGTGGGGCCCATGTAAGAAGAGACACCAGAGAGCTTGTGCCCCTTCCTCGCTTTCTCCCATATGAGGACACAGCAAGAAGGCAGCCATCTGCAAGCTGGGAAGAGAGCCCTCACCAGAAGCTGACCGTGCTGGCACCCAATCTCTGACTTCCAGACTTCAGACTGTGAGAAATAAAAGTCTGTTTTTTAAGCCACCTGTTCTGTCGTACCTGGTTATGGCAGCCAGAGCAGACTAAGATATGCCTGTACCCCTCCTCCCCCTTTGGCACCTATCTGACTTCAGAGTTTGAGGAAAGTAATCTGTTCTTTTGTCCCAGATGCCCACCACTCCCAGATACTGGGAAAGGTAGGCCAGAGATCCACTTCACAAGGAGTACAGCCCCTTCATTTTGTAAGGCATCTGGGATGGCTGGAGCTGACTCTGAGCTGCTCTTTTTGTTTTAAACAAGAGGAGGGCTCCCTAGCACAATGCCGCCTTGCTGGACCCTAGACTGGGACAGTCCCCCTGGGGTCACATCCCTTCTTCCTCTTCTCTGCCTTCCAGGCATTAGCACCTTGGTATCCCACGGTGCACCCGTACCTGTTGGCTTTCCAAGTGCTGGTGCCTGCCAGCTCCCGGTACATTATTTCCTCAGCAGCTGGTGCAGAATTTTTTTGATGCCAACTAGAAGCTCAGCTATTAAAAAATAAAACTTGGCTCATCTTGAGTATCATATGTTTTCATCAGGACTTGGATCTGCGTTCTGGCACAGCTTGCTTGATCACTTTGGGCATCTCTTTCAGGACCGAGAACCCAGTGTTCCTTTGGGTCTCCGACCACATTTGCACCTGCTTATTCCAAGTGCAATTGCCAAC
This sequence comes from Galeopterus variegatus, assembly GCF_000696425.1. NCBI lineage: Eukaryota > Metazoa > Chordata > Mammalia > Dermoptera > Cynocephalidae > Galeopterus > Galeopterus variegatus. The sequence goes on along the minus strand of NW_007734755.1, from coordinate 29,267 downwards.
CTTGAAGAACCTGTGATGCTTATGATTAGTTGAGGGCCAATTTACCGATGTTTTGCTTGGTCTTACTGAGTTTTCTAACCTGCTTAGTGTTTCTTTAGCACTAAGTTGTCCTCTGGCTGCTGGTGTCAGTTTTATATCTTAAATTGTAAATTACCAACAGTAAGATCCATGTGTCTTAAGTTAATGAATAGCTGACATACAACACTGAACAGGGTTGTTCACTGCATGACTTTGCATGAGAATGAGGTGATCCATAAAAAGAGATTTTAATTGTGGGTATTGTTAAATATTAAAATAAATTAAGAGGACAGACTTTGGAGTTAGACCTGCAATAAATCCCTGTTTGCCCACTTACAAGCTGTGTATCATTATTTAGACAAGTTTTCAATGAGCCTCACCTTCTTCACCTGTAAGAGGAGATAATGATTAAATGAAGCATTCATTATACATAGTGAGTGTCCAGTGAGCATGAGATATATTGATATTAATTCTGCAATGGCTGTCAGTAAAGGTGGAGGGATTGTAGGTGATTGGATAGCAAGATCTCTCAAAGATGTCTTCAGACTCCAGGATTCTGGAAATGTTTTGGCAATAGGCCTTAGTGATTTTCTGCTGTTGCTTGCAGCTTCTGAGCAAGCTTTCTGAGCTTCTGAGCTTCCCCTTTACCCAGGGGAAGTACGTTGTGCAATATTTGCAAATATTTGACTACTGTTCTTTATATTTCATATACTGAAAAGAACGTGCAGGTTTTCTGCATCTGCAGAAAAAAGGACATCTTAAGGTTTTCCACATCTGTGGACAAAAGGACAGTTGGAGTAGTTTAAAATAATTGCTGTAGGTGGTTCTTTCTGTATAATTTTTAGTTTTCTTTACTTCGAAGAACAGTGTTAAAATTATAAAATATTAAAATTTTTGTTGCTTTGAGATCTTGTTTGCACTAACTTTCAAGCTCATGAAAACCAAGGAAAGATTTTTCTGTAAATATGAATGCTTTCCAGAGCTCTGTTCTTTATTTCTGAATCACAGACAAGTTGCAGTGATCCTGGGTCTGGTTATCTAACTTGCCAATGAAGAATACTTTATTCTGGGCCGGCCTCGTGGTGCACTCGGGAGCGCAGCAATCCTGGGTCTGGTTATCTAACTTGCCAATGAAGAATACTTTATTCTGGGCCGGCCTCGTGGCGCACTCGGGAGCGCAGCAGCGCTCCCGCTGCAGGTTCGGATCCTATATAGGGATGGCCGGTGCGCTCGCTGGCTGAGCGCGGTGCGGGCGACACCAAGCCAAGGGTCGTATCCCCTTACCGGTCACAAAAACGACAAAAAAAAAAAAAAAAAAAAAAAAGAATACATTATTCTGTATAAAAAATTAATGAACCTATGACAGAGTTAGTCTTGAGCAATACTGGCCAAGTATCCTGTAGAATACCCCCAATCTGGGTTCGTCTCTTGTTTTTCATGATTAACTGGGATTATGACTTTTTGGAAAGAACACTGCAGAAACAAAGTTGCCTTCTTGTGACATCATATCAGAGGGCATGGATACCAAATGACATGCCTGGTGCTGTTAACCTTCATCACTTGCCAGTCTTCTCCCCCGTACAGTCACTATTTATCCCATTCCCTACTCACTCTAGTCTTTGGAACTGGGTGACTATAAGTCTAGTCCAGCCTTGGGAGGGTGGGGGGTTATACTCTTCCACCTGGAGGGGGAAATACCTATGTATATTACTTATAGTTCTTCTTTAAGGAAGATTTGTGAGATATTATTTTATCACTAATAAATTTCATATGTATACAAAATGATTGAATGTCATGTCATTTTCCAAAAATCTAGTAAAAATATACTATTACGAATAAATCATGCAATTGGGTACAAATAAATCACGCAATTGGGAATGTACCAAACAGTGAGAAGCTTACAATCTGGTGGGAGAAGCTTTCCCTGGAATCTTGCACTTAGACAATGGAACATATCGGAGATGAGGGTTTAAAGGGGAGGTTATGAAGTGAGAAAGTCTGTTTCATCTTGACAGAGTTAAATCAGCTCTAGGCAGTAACTGGTCTCCGTGTATGTCTTGTAGGTGCATAATTCACAGCAGGAGCAGCCTTTATTTAAGATGGCCTGCTGGAACTCTCCACTGGAAGACCACATAGGCGACTTTGATGAAGGCTGTTCAGAACTAACCACCTTCCACTCACCCCCAAACAACAGCCACAACAAAACCTGCTCTTCTTGTGTAGCTCATCTCAGTAAAAGTTGCCACCATTCACTTTGGCTCCCTACCTAGAGTCATTGGAAGCATTCTGGATTTCTCCTTCACCTCCACTAATAAGACATATATGACCCTGGGCAAGTCACTTATCTTTTCTGAACCTTGGAAGAGGTATAATAATCTCATGAGGTTATTATGAGAATTCAGTGTGATTGTGCATTATAAAGTTCTTTGTATGGTGCCTATTAACATAGTGCACACATGCAATAAAAGTTAAAAGTTAGTAATATGATTTCTACCTCTTAAATATATTTTAAGTCAGTCTTCTCCTCTACATGGCCACTGGCTCTTTTAGTTTAAGTCATTCAGAACTCTTTCCTGGATTATTGCTGATATCTTAAATTGTGTCTCTACTCCTGTTCACTTCCCACTCTGCTTGGAAGATGGCCTTTTGAAGGCCAAGTTCGATTATGTCACTCCCCTGCTTAAAATGCTTTAATATCTTTCATCCCATCCGGGATGTACAGGTCTTTTGCAGGGACAGTAGGTCTTCTCTGAACAGCCCCTGTTTCTCTTCCTGTCTTACTCCCACCACGCCTCTATTTTTGCCCTGAGCTCCAGTCCTACCAGCTAATTTCCCTCACGCAGGCTGTCTCATGCTGTCCCATGTCATTGTGCAGCATCTCCCAAAACCACATTACCTCACTCCACACCCCCCTGGTCTATGTCATAAACACCTTTTCCTTCTGCAGGACAGCACCGGCATCATTTCAGGGAAGCCTTGCCTGACTTGGAGGCCTGAAGCCTCACACTTTGCCTCTCCTGTTTGTCTTGACATCTGCATGGGGAGGTACTCTAAGATTTGGTAGCTCTCACGTGCCTCCCCAGTCCCTGGCATATGTTAAAGAAAAGAAACTACTTAATGACACTTGTTAAAGCATGGTAAGGTAGACTTTATTCAGGACCACCAAGATAGATATAGGGATCTCTGCAGTGGGGTCTTGCAGTGGGGGAGGGAGATTGGGCTCAACTCTGATTGAGCATGGACAAGTAGGAATGTACAGCCAGGGAGCAGGGAAAGTGGATGGAATGTTACTAAGAGAAAACATCAGGAGTAAAAGGATTCTGGCTAAACCAACCTGAAGCAATTTCTTATCCCCAAGAAGCTGTTACAGATTTTAATTTTTAAGTTTGCACTATTTTTTATCTTGCATGTCATGTTTATTTTTTTTGCAGAGGATACAGTCTTAATAATTAAAATGCAACAAAAATTATTAAACACTGGATAATATTTTACACTTGACCTCCTTCCCATTTTGGACAGTGTTCACCTTGTAAACAGCTATTGCCCCAAATGTATTGAAATCACAGTTAAGAATCCTAGCGTGCATGTCAATTTGCATTCTGTTCCTGTTTGTGAATGATTTGGAGGCTGAGATACTCATACACCTCATTGAAAAAAACTAGTCAAATATGCAAGTATGCCATCCACTTTAAAAAGTCTACCTATATTAAAATATAACATAAAATAAATCTTTTGGTTGTTCTTCCTGACTTCAGAAAAATTGAATGTTTGAGCAGATGGAGTGATTTAAATATATTTATTGCTGTAATATTTAGCTGAACTTAGGAATCAGAAAAATCATGTGTGGGTATTACTTTTATGGGGCTTGTAAATGTCAAGAGACCAAGCTTATTTTCTTATAGCTGGGGACCCTAGTGATTCCATAAGTTATTTATAAGACAAATATATTGGATATTTATTTGTAATTTCAATTAATGCTGCCAGCACATGATTTGTATTAAATACATATTCTTGTCTTTTCTTCCTTACCCCAGGAATTTTGTTGACTGTGTTGACAAACTGGCAAGTAAAGTTTTAAATTCTTTTAACAGATAAGAAAAATTATTATTATTGATTATTGATGGCAATGGCAAAAGTCTTTCTTCTGGGAAATCACAACAATGTCATATTTCTTTTGTTCACATGCCTATATCTAAGCTTGTGCTGAAGCCTCTACATACACACAGTTGTCCCTCAGTATCCATGAGGGATTGGTTACAGGACCCCCATGAAGCCAAAATCCAGTGATGCTCAAGTTCCTGATATAAAGTGGTGTAGTATTTGCATACAACCTACGCAAACCTCCCATATACTTTAAATTATCTAGAATATTTATAATACCTAATACAATGCCTACACATCACTTCGTTTATATAGATTCAATGTAGTACTCGGTGCACTGCAAATTCAAGTTTTGACTTTTGGAACTTTGTGGAATATTTTTTTCCCAAATATTTTTGATTGCAGTTGGTAGAATTCACAGATGTGGAACCCATGGAAACAGAGGGGCAATGGTAACTAATACTGTTAATGCCCTAGGTCTCCTTCCTTTCTTGGTCTACGTCCTCTGACGTGAGTCAGCACTGCCATGTTCTTATTTCTCTTGAACAACTTCTACTTCGACCTCTTCAGTCTAGTTTTTATTCTCATAATTCGGTTAAAAAGTGATGGGTGAGTTCCACTTGACTTCCACCTTCCAAACTGATTCTCTGATCTAATTTTTTAAACCTTTCAACTGCTTTTGAATCTGTTAATAACAAATATTCCCTTAGCTTTTTAAAAGTGATAAGATGACTCTGTTCTGCATGCCGTGGAATGCTGAGCACTCATGGAGAAAGTTTACTGATGTCAGAGCTCTGGTGGGTGTGTATGTCATAATCCCGGGAGCAAAGCTATCAGCCTCAGGAGTAAAGGGTTCTCATGAATGACTGTAATTTCCTGCCATGATATAGAGCAGGGATTTCTGACCTTTATCCATAGACCTCTGTGCCTAGGACAGTCTTAGGGCTATGCAAAGCTCCTGAAATTGAAAACTAAATGTTCAGTGCAGAAGTATTTTTCTGGGGAGAGTGACAATAGCTTCCATCAAATTCTCAAAGATGTTTAAGGAGCACTGATGTTTGAGGTTCATCCACACAAACATATTCTTACATATACTCAGGTTAGATGAATTACTGAGAAACACAAGGCTTGTACTGACCTACTCATTTAGCAAACTTCTTTTTGCCCTCTTCTGCTGCCCTGCCCAGTCCATCTGTTCCTAAAAAGGGCTTTTCTATATTCTTATACTCCCAGTTTTTATCTCTTCTGTGTTACCATTTATCAGTTAGAATGCTTTTATGTGCAAATGTAATTTAACAAATATAAACTGAAGCACCAAAAGAAACCTAACTCTTGTAGTCTTAAACAATGGAGAAGATTTATTGGCTCAAGTAACTAACATTCAGAGGTTATTCAGGTTTTCCATGTGGTTTGCCTTGGGCTACAGATTTATCTCCTTTGCATTTCTTTCAGATGTGCAAATGTAATTTAACAAATATAAACTGAAGCACCAAAAGAAACCTAACTCTTGTAGTAGTTAACAATGGAGAAGATTTATTGGCTCAAGTAACTAACATTCAGAGGTTATTCAGGTTTTCCATGTGGTTTGCCTTGGGCTACAGATTTATCTCTTTGCATTTCTTTCAACTTTGCTCTCCTGGGTGTGTTGGGTGTGTGCTCGAACAAGCTTTCTCATGGTAGCAGACTGGACAGTCCTGAGCAGGAACTGATGCTGTAGTCCTGAGGTGGAATTATAGCGTGACCAAGTTGATACGTAAAACTAACAATCACAGATGTTACTAAATATAAGGCCAAAGAAGGGTTGTGAGTTTAAATAAATTTGAAAAGTGTTAGGTTAAACATTGCTCTAGTGTTTTTCAGTATTTAGCATGCTCAAGAACATTTTGTTTTGTTTTGTTTT
>NW_007734755.1:21879-23056 GCF_000696425.1 Galeopterus variegatus | reverse complement strand
TTTTGTTTTGTTTTGTTTTAGCTGTTTCTCAAACTTATTTGATCAAGGACATTTTTTTTGTTCCCCTGAAGAATATCTCACTGGACTATTGTTTCAAAGAATACATTTAGGAAAACACTGGATTAAGCTATGACTAAGAAGAGGGGCTTTGCTGTAATTATGTACTATTTTATTTGTATGTTTCTGTTTTTTGTGTTCTTAAATGTATTTATGTGTGTTTCTCAAATTATAAGGCCCTTCTGGGATTGGGCTTTGTATCTTCACAAAGTGGAAATTTAATAAATGTTGACTGAGAAATAATTTTAGATAAATAAATGGTTATTAAGTTTTGGGTTAGTGATCTTCATATTTGCTCAGAGCAATCACACTCCCTTGGCAGAAATTAAATTGTAATAGCTTTAAGTTTTTTGCTGCTCTTTGGAGATTTTTTTTCTGTGGGGAACCAGCCAGTAAGATCAAGCAGGTTCTATGTCCTGGTCATCATAAGCATCATCCTACTACTTCTACTTTTTAAAGTGACGGGCTACAACTCCGTTCCACTTAAGAAATTATTTAAATACAGAGAAAACAAGTAAATGAAAAGAATAGGACAGGTCAAAGTTGTGAAAGTGAGTCCCGGTTTCTTTGTTCTGTCTTGTTTTACTGTCCTCTCACAATATCCAGCACACTGCTTTACAGTCAGTGCTGCTTGATAGTGCCTGACTCTTGGAAGCAGGTTGTGCCTAGCTCTTGGAAGAGAGAAATGTTTCCTCTGGACTCTGCTTAAATCCCTTCTTACTGTGATGACATATTATGAGATCAAAGCTGAGGTTCACTCTCCTGCAATTTATGAGTGATGTCATGTGTTCTAGAGTCTAGATGTAGCTTAGAGTTTTGGTCAAAGACTATGACCAGTAATCAATTTATGTCGTGGGTAGATCCATTTACCTGGAAGGGAGTGGAGCATGAAGGGCAGGTGTGCTTGTCACCTGCAGGTCTCTGAGCTGTATCTTGAATCTCTGCCCAATCCTCTGAGCTGTTTTCTATTTGGGTGCCACCCTAATCTGTCTGCATGGGCCTTGTGAACATGTAAACATTTTTTAAAACAAATTAAAATTTAAAGTTTGATTTAATTAGAAAGGTACTTGTTGAATCTGGAGAGATTATTGTTTTTTTTTTTTTTTTTTTTCCTTTTTGT